>NC_071113.1:8732500-9032500 GCF_024256425.1 Clarias gariepinus
GGCGAGTGATTTAGTCACGGTTTGTAACACGATGGAAGAATGGACTTCAATGTAAATTGCTGTAGATACCTTATCTTCTATCTCAATCATTCATGAATTGAACATCAGAGAGGGAACGTAAAGCTGAGCTAAAGAAAGTCCAACAAGGCTTCCAGAGGATAATTAGTAGCAAGAACACACTAACCAAACCTCACTCACACGGAAATTGACTTCAGATGCTTCAAATGATAGCACAAAGCTGTTTTTTTTGTGTGTTACTTTACCTAGACATCATGCTGACATCTCGATTGAGTGCATTTTTATTTTTTAAGTGTTGCTAGAAAGGATTGGACATGTATGGACATGGAAGGTAAGTTTCTATTAGTGCATGTAACATTGCTGTAAGTATTTTCACTTTGGTTATCAGCAGATGTGAGGAGATGTCATGTGTATTATCTCAATGAGGAAGATAACTTCATGCTGTTAAGAAAATACTGACTAGGTCAAGGCCTTAGAGTCAACTGATGATGATGGTGATGATGATGACGACGATAATGGCGATGAAGACTTAAACCTTCCATCCATTAGTGGAAAAGAAAAAAAAACACAATAGACTAGGAGGAGAGTTTTATTTTTGCAGCTACTGATTTAATGCACGACTTGTTTCATTTCTGTCACATTTGTAAGGTTTCATATGACTCACCCTTTATAATTTGTTATCATTTTGACAAATAAATGAGTCTCTGAGTCAAGTGCCCGCCCTTAGTCAATGCCAAAGTTTTACAAATGTCTATTTCTTTTTTTTTTGTTGTTTTACACATTCATCCTACCAAAGCTCATGCCATGTTGAGGTCGATGTTATTTGTTTGAACAAGTCAAAAGTGGTAAGGACAGCCAAGGGTATATATCCATGAAAACTGCAACATTTCCATGGTTTTGGTTCCAGAACAAATATGGGTTTTACAAATAGACTGTGTTTTATTCATGATGTAATAACTGCCAAGACTTGATTGCCAGAGTGTTTAAGTGTGTACACAATACAAAGTAAATGTCTTGGGGAAATAAAAGGGAACACTTAGTCCCAGTTTGACTTGAACGCTTCTCATATGTGTATGCATGGTTCGAGTCAAGTGTTCTCTTTATTATATAATATAGTGAAATATATATTTTATTTTTTATACCTATATATAAAAGTGGACATGCCACTTTTTGTTTAAATGTAAATAAAAGATGAGTAATAATTTTTCCCACAATGATGCCTCTTAGACGCCTGTGTCATTTCTAATTAAGCAAAAACTTGCTGGGTAACTGAAACAATGGATAATTAGATAATATATATATATATATATATATATAATTTATTATATATTATTATTATTTATATGTATATATATCATCTAATTATCCATTGTTGCAATGTTTCAGTGTATCTTTATTTAAGGTCTAATTCATGAATTTATAAATGCAAAAACATGACTAACATTTTGTCATTGCTGTCAGCGAGCTTTGCGTAATCTTAGCTAACTAGCTTTCCACCAGCCATAATTTACTATCAGCATAATAATAAAGAATTTGATTAAAGCAGGATTGACGCTGTATCTGTGGGTGAATTAAGGGACATCATGTTGAGTCATGTGGCAACCAGCGGTAGTCCTTCTCTTATCACCACCGTGCTGTGTTTAATCATATAAAGGTATCATCTCTCCCTATCCATCATTCACACAGCACAGTGTATAAAGTGTGGAAGAGACGTGCTTCATCTAATGCCCACCAAACAACACACAAATTCGAAAGCTATCACTGATTTTTGTGTGCCAGCTGCTGATTCCCAATTTCATGCAACAATACTTCAGGAAGTTGGCTTTGATGCTTGTCAAAGTGAGAAGCAGCATTGCTTCGTTCTGTCATTGTGCTCCGTGGGTCAGGGAGAGTTGAAAGCAGATAACATCCTGTATCTGCATGCACATTTCCCCGTCTCTTCTAGTAAAGAGACAATGTCATTCCGCAGGACCACTCAATTCACTGATGCCCGTTCTAAACAGCTATTCTGTCACAATCGTTTTCTCCAAGCTAAAGCCAATTTAGCCTTCTTCTCAATCGTTTCCTTTGTGCCCGGTTACAGTTTGCTGGGGCTTAATAGGGCCTGGTCGCTTCCCTTTGATCGAGGCTTTTCCTTCACCAGAACCCATAACACCCCCATTTGTTCTATACAAAAGCCCAACTTAGCCGACACAAAAGAGAGTTTGCACAGCATCTCATTTGCCTAAGTGATTGCATCCCCAGAAAAGAAGGCAGGAATCTTTGATCTTAGTCAGGTGTAAATGTGTCGGATTGAGTTGTCCTACAGGCCGCGCTGGAATAGTGTGAGGACCAGGCCGCGAAACAATGGCAGCTCTGATTCGAGCCATTACCCACACATTACTATCAGTGTGTTTGCTCATTTGCACAGTTGTTTAGGAGGCAAACAATATGTGTTATTAGGGAGGGGCAGGGAATTTGGGGGAAGGGCTCAAGACAGATGCCCCCAAGTCCGTAGGGTTTATCTACATCTGCCAACAAGGCCTGCAAGCAACCTCGAGGCCACTTCAAAAAGAGAGGCCGTGCTTTCACAAGGCTGGTTGCTATCTAAAAACAAACAGCATTTAGCACATTGGTGCCTGTTGGTAATGACAAGCAGAAAAGGCTGCTCAGATTAGACTTGAAAGGGGCGAGCGACCTTTTCACCATACTTCCTCTTGCACGGAAGACAACCATCAGTTCTGCCTTCCAAGAGAAGGGCCAACGTTTTTAGCAAGGTCTCACATTAAATATGAATGGAGTGGGTCCGGAGTGGAGCTTGAGGACGGAAGAGGGAGGGGAGTGGGAGAGGGGGTTGGGGTGGAGTTTTTTTTTCTCAACTGTGCTTGAAACAAATACCGTAAATAAGGTAAAAGGGAAGAAGGAGGGGTGGGTGTACATTACAGCACTTCAAAGGACCTCTATCAGCCTCCCCCTTCCATCTAAAACCCAAACCCTGCGCTTATGTTCTAGCTACTCACTAATGTGCAGAGTGAAACAGAGAGGCTGACTCAGAGCAACATCAGTCAGTTCAGCTAAGCACGCGTTAGCACCTTCTTCTCGAAATGAGGGTCGGAACAGATCCGCAGACAAGCGGAGGTGAACTTGCGCGACCCGGTCAGACCATATCAGCGAACATCCTGTTTAACAGCAGTGAGAGACTCACACGCTCACACAGAGGCACCAACGAAATCATAAAAACAAATCAAAGGCAACACAGATGTCCTTTAATGTTGCTGTAATATGCTGCTTTAAAGACTTTACACACCTCTGATCTGGCAGAGGCGCTCACGTATCGAGTGAACACCGTACTGTATGTTGATGGATGATGATTCAGCTGTTTAAAAATCGCTTATGCGGTCGACAGCGGCAGGCCGCCGAGCTGTTTTGATTCCCAGTCCTTTAAAATGACAGATGGTATCTATGACGACAACGCCATCCGTCACATTTGTTGTTGGTGGAAGACAATCTTTTTCACCTTTCCATCATACATTATCAGAGAGATTGTGGGTTTGTTGTTAAAACACCATGTTTCATTTCACGTGTCAGAAATGTGACATAAGGAAGATGGAGCGAGAAGATAATGATATGAGGAATCGCTTGTGTTCCTGCTTCATGTTTGCAGTAACGCCCTTAAAAACAAAACAAAAAAAAACTAACAACCAATTAGCCTTATTGTCGTGTATACTGTAGTTTTCTTTTCAATTTTCATGTTTTTTTTTCCATAAATGATCAAATGATCGTCTTGTGATATATTTAAAGGATTTACTGCCTTAATTATATTTAATCAAATATCTCTTGGTTAATGTGCATGTAAATAACGAGTGTTTAACGAGGAAATGTAGCTTGCAGAATTTCGTGGCTGAGTGTGCTGAAAAATTCATCATGTAACGACTTTCAATTTGCGATTTCGATGTCTCTGACTCAAAAGGCGCCACTTTACAAATGACATAATGATTGTATCTGAAGTATGCAGACTATTTATGTGTGGTATAATGAGGACGGACGTGGGCGGTGAGAAAACGGCACCTTTTAAGAATATCACCTATTCAGCACCTCGTTTCATGGCATTATTATAATAAACTAACACATATAATGGCCAGAAAGACCAGAGAAAAAACAGCCCTATTATTATATTCATCACTCAGATGCGAGAATTTTTACTTTGGGTAAGGGCTAATGGCAGCCATCGTGGATGCAAGCAATTAAATACCCCATGCCAGTAAAGTGGTTTTCAAATTGGTAATGGTGGTGTGAGTGAATGCAGTGGTTTGCTATGGTTTAGAAAACACGTCTAGACACTTTTCTAATATAGGCTCGACCCAAATCATATAAACACCATGTAAATGGAAACATTAATGTACCCAGCACGGTTCTAGGACCCAGTCAAGTCCCTGCCTAAAACTCGTATGAACTGCAGAGTTGAAATTTACACAAGTGCTTTGTTTTGCAAATATTTTTTGTTTGTTTGTTTATATATATATTAGACTTTTTACATGTTAGGCATGTAGAAGGTGTTCAAGTCAAACAGGGACTTGTAACAACTGACTCATGAATGAAGTTGTAAAACTGATTGACATTTACAGAGGACTTCAAGCACAGTACAGTGATGAGACTCTTGATAAGAGCAACAGTAAATATTCCAAGATAAAAATTTTATTTGTCACAAACATATGAAGTGGAATGCTTAAACGATGACCTCAAGATTAAAAAAAAAAAAAAAAGTTTCAGTGGGAAAATAGAAGAAATTACAAATTGGAAATATAAGAAATATGTAAATAAACTATAGATATAAAGGACTTTTAAATTTACATAATGTACAATCAATAAACATTATGAAAATAAAATACTGGAATAGAATAGTAGAATAAGAAATAGAAATATAAAAAAATATAAAAATAAAATGAAATATAGAAGAGTTAATGTAATATTGCATTAAAATCTAATATTTTAGATTCTGTTATTGTGATCTGTTATTCTGCACAATCAAAAGTCCCAAACATTTAAAACTCTTGGAATACTCTAGGAAGACGATTCATGCATTAAACCCAATCTGAGCTGTGGATTGAACATGAAGCTGTGGGGCAGAGTTGCGTGATGCTGCTCACAGAATATCTAATGATATATGCAAGAATGTATGATCACTTGTCTGATTGCGTGTAAGCAATGTCATCAAAAGCAAGTCTTGAGACAAAAGACTACATCTGTGGCGCTGGCTTTGACATACTCAGTGAAGACGATACGGAGGTACAGACTCCCAGAGAGCCGTACTTATCACAGCAAAACAGCCCTCTTCAAACCGCCCTAATCTCCTCTTCAAGCACAGGTGTTTCTCATCCAAACAAACCTGTTGACAAATAACAAACTTCAAATAGAGGATCTTCTCAGTTAAAAGCGAATTATGTGGATTCCAGATGAAGTTCAGGATTCAAGGAGCAGCTTGAAGCACATTTAACAGTCTGGCCAGACTAATCTCAACTGTTAGATAATAGGCTTACCTGGGTGAATTAGCAGATGTAGTACATTAGTACCAGCAATTAAAGGAGCAATTAAATCCAAACGCACTTTAAGTCTATGTCTAATGTTGTGGTCAAAGAGTTTACTCAGGATTAGTCTGATTTAACAATGATGGGTTAGTAAGAATATTTAATTAAACACTATACCTTTGTGAATTGTGGTATTATATTATAGACTTTTGCGAAAAAAAATAAAATAAAAACCTGTTGTTTAATCAAAGTGCTTTTTATTTTTTTCTGCATTATTTTATTACTTTAATCCAATATAAATATTGTCCATATGTCCAACATGTCCATAATGTTGGCAGGTATGCATTTGAGGGAATACTAATAATAAAAAATAAATAAAAATAAATAAATAAATAATAATAATAATATATTTTCCAACTGTTTGAATGGAGTGTTTTTATGTGACTAAAGAAAATAGGATTTTTAGATTGTGAATTTAGAGATTGAAAAATTCCTTCTTTCTCTCTTTAGCCGGGCTAAAAAACATACTGGAGTCATTTCTATAATTTGGTGTATATTACACATAAGTAAAAATGTACAAAACAAGGTTCTCGAACATATCCACTAGTTGCAGGGCTTTAAACAGTATACATTTTATTTAATTATTCATTTATGTGCCTGAATAATTACCTACACTACTGGGTAGCATAGACAATTTCCCATAAAGTTCATAAACCATAAGATAATGATTCCCGGCTGGCCACTTCTCTTTTTTATGAAAATTGTAAGCTTTTTAACCTCATATTTGAACGAATAATTGATTTAAAAAATGACAGAGATTCTGTAAACCATAAACCAGCTATGTTACCGTATATAACATAGCTGATGGTCAATTAATATACGCATATATTACCAATGAGTGATTATAGATAAAATATTTCAAGAAATGAGAGAACACTTACTACAGTGTGTTAAACATGTATGCCACAGAGAAGAATAAGATTTTGTCATTCAGGACACATTACAGGACAGAGTTCTTTTAAAAACTTGGTTGACAGACCTTTTAATTTAAAAAGATTATTAAAAATTAAAACAATAATAATTAATTGATATATTTAAATTATTTAAAGGAGAATTTACATTTTGTTATTGTTGTTTTTATTTTATTTTATTTTATTTTTTTTTTTGTATTTAGACTTAAAAGATAGTTGTCAACTGAATTTTTTTTATACCAAGAAACCCTTGTGCACAAGAGCAGACAGGGCAAAAATGATAAATTTGGCAACATTTAGGACAATTTTTAAGTTAGGTAAAGCATAGGATGCTCTCAATGTGTGAGAGAGAGAAAGAGAGAGATTATAACACACTTTATCCACTTAACAAGTAAAATATGATATTTTTGAAAAATAAAAAAATAAACATACTCATCATCAGCGTACATGGAACGTCCCCTGAATTATAGAATGACTCACTGTTAATTTTCTTTTAACACGTACTCAATCTTAAACATAAAACCCCACTAAACCTGTCTAATGGAAGAAAGGTTTTTAAACTTGTTTAAGACTGAATGCTGAGCCATGGCAGCAGGCTTCATCAGATCACAGAGCAGGCTGTTATGAGCTGAGTTTATAAAGAGCTTCAATCCCCTTAAGGTTTTCCATCACCAGTTCACCACACATTACTCATTCTTTGCAGAGCCAGTCCTAATCCTTCAGCACCATCATCACTTCATCAGCTGTCCTATATACGAGCCCCTGGGCCAGGACGACATGCGGCTCGAGAGCCGGTTAAAAATCCGATCAAGACGTTGGAGTATTTTTTTGAGTGGTAACAGAGCACGATGACTGAAACCACAAGTAGAGAATAGATGTGCTACAGGGCGGCGAACACAGACTGCAGTGCTTCCAGCAGCGTGTGGTCTCGGGCGTGTGCAGAACGAATGCAGGACAAGGAGTTTTGGACGGGGTTCATACGCAAGAGTCCTTTTAAAACAGTGAAACAAAACCACTTTCTTTACTGAGTCATTTGTTGTGGAATTTAAACAGATGTTTGATCTACAGTCATAATAATAATAATAATAATAATAATAATAATAACACTTTTAGGTACTTTTTAACAACTTGTTAAACCAAATTCGAGTGTTTTTCAGTACTTGTCAGTTTGCATGATTGACTGCTTCGTTTCGGCTGACAAAAACACGCGGCTAATTTCGAATTTCCAAACTGCCTGGCGCTATTTTCTTTAATGTACCTTATGTGAGAACTATAAATTATAACTACTCCACATTTTAGCATTTGCTGACTAAGCCACACACAACACACAAGCTCGGTGCCAGGTTTAGCCACATTGCTTTGCATTGGCATATGTTCAGCTCATGTCATTTTATTTGATGGCTAACTATTTACAAAAAAAAAAAAAAAAAAGTCATGGAGAATGTGAGTTGGATAATTATCTAAAAAATATACCTATAATTAAGTCTTTCTGCAGCTTTCCAGCCAAACATTACAAATATAAAGCATTTAATGATCATTCAATGGAAATAAACATGTAGACATCCAGGCATAAGAAAAAGGCAGGCGAAAAAGTGCAGACAGTGTAAAAAGCAATGAGGTAGGAAATGAAACACATTAGTCAGATCAGTTTTAGGCAGAGTGCATGCTACATGACGCTTTGAATCTTAGAATCGCTCCCTCTTGCTCACACTAAACAATTTGGGATCGGTTGCTTATTAGACGAACGCTTTAATGCACAATAGAGTACATGATCGCTCACAGTTCAGATGCGGCAAAATCGTGCGTCCTCTTGGATCATAAGTGATTATGGATAATCCCAAAATCGTCCTAATGGGAAAAAACTCGAGTGACTTGGTGAATTTGTTGCTATTTTTCTATAGAGGCATAAAAATATTTAGGGAGGAAGGATGCATTGCGGAGAACTGGCTAGTGTGTAATGTCAGTTCTGCATAGATTTATTTATATGTTTAGCACTTAGCAGTCTTATTCCCACCTCAGACTTTGTATGCATGGAGTTTGCATGTGAGTTTGGTGGGTTTCCTCTACGCGCTCTGGTTTTCTCCCGCAGTCCAAAGGCATGCAGAATAGAATAATTGGTGCTTCCAAATTGTCCACTGTGTGTGTGTGTGTGTGTGTTGCTATAGATTGGCACTCTATCCAGGATGTACCCCACCTCGTGCCCTATGTCTCCTGGGATAGGCTTCAGGCCCCCTGCAACCCGCTATATACACATCATTAGACAGAGTGTCACTTTATCATTTGGTCATGTTGGAAAATGGTGTCCTTAGTACTGTAGTCATTAATCCCTGCTGGTTTCAAAATTATTGGCACCTTCACACATGCCAGCATTGAGAAAACCTTGAGAAAATTTCATTACTGGACCGTGGACCGCTACATGACCTATCACCATGGTAGTGAAACCTGGGGTGAGGTGGAATCCCATAATTAGACAGTGAGGATAAAACTGTTGGCTTTATGCATGTGGGAGAATAATGGCGCTGGTGAACCGTCTCGCTGAAATTTCAGCTATGCCTAGTACAGTAGTGCAGGAATGCTGTAAAACCACAAAACATCTGATATCCCTGTTAGACTCTGCTTGTAGCGGTTAAAGAGACAACTCCGGTGACTCACTCACTCTAGTCTGCTTTACTGCTGTGACGGATAACAAAGGAAGCATGCCTGATAGCTGAACCAATCTGTAATACTTAAAAGACGGCTACGGGATGATAATGGACGGTTCCAAAAGCAGGGTTCCCGACTCGCTGACCACAACTTTAATGATAATTGATATCAGATGTCCTGTGCTGTCTTTCCAGAGATGGAAGATTAAGGAGGAAATCCAGAAATATCTGTGTCCTGTCCGTTGAGCCCTTAGCCTAACTTCCGCGTCTGGGTATTTAGCTCATTTGTAGGCCTCTTGTGCCTTGAATGATAAAGGCACCAAGATAAACGGAGGATTATAGTGTGTGGACCAGGCATTAATGAAATGTCAGAGGGATTAGCGGTGACGTAGAGTCCAGCGTTTAAGCGAGGTGTGGCCTCGCTTTAATCCTCCCTGAGTAGCAGTCTCGTTCTTCCTGGCTCCATTCCAGTTGCTGCTTGATTACTTATGGCTTCAGGAGAAGGATCTTTTGATGTAGCAAGGTTCAGATCTAATCATTAAGTGAAATAATGCGGGAAGATACTGTATGTAGGGATCAGGAAGCTGCTACTGAGCTGAAATACAAATATCTCATTTAACCGAGCTAAATAGAAAAGTGAAAAGGGCAGCAAAGATTCCACTCACGCCAAGCTTATTGGTCAGGGGGACAGGGTCAAGTTGAGCCTGACTGGGCTAGGAGGCAAGCCGGAGCCGGTCGGTGTTCAGGGGCAGACCTGCTGGCACCAGATCAGGGAGAGTCTACCAGTGGCGATGTTAGATGACAGAGCCTGTCATTAGAAGCACAGATACTAGATCAGAGCACGATTAATCACTGCCCAGCCCAGACATGCACCATCGACCTGGCTCTTTCTAGGTCCTTCTCTCGACCTGACGTCGCCCATGATCAGGAAGTCTCCGTCAACCCCATTCCACTGTCTTCTGGCTTGTAATCTTCTTCTCTCAAACAAATAAAGGAACATTCCTGGGATTCAACCTGAATTCCTAGGATCAGAATTGTTTGGGGGCGAGGGAAGGATTGCTTACATGATTTTTCATTCAAACGTCATGGAAACTCTTGTTAAGTCATGCCGATCAACAATCAACCCTTTCCAAAAATGGACAAATAGAACAATATGCCTTATGGTGACTTCTGGACACATGGTAATTTACAATCATTAGTCCCGGGGCAAACATCCAAAACAAAACAGAACAGTTATGCAAGCAATAAGTGACAGCATGCAGTCGAAATTCTTTCCCGTAAGACGCGTGAGTGTGCATGTGGACGGTAATGACAAGGTTCCGCGCTGCAGATATGCGAGCCGGGCTGTGGAGCAACGGCGGGAGTCTCTTGTCAGCGGCGTCACGACTCCTCAGGCCATCCATGCAATTTCTGTTATTACAAGGCTATGAGGTGCATCCACGGAGCTCTGCAGAATAAGCAAGTCCATTTGATTAGACAACAACAATGAGAAGCCGGTCTGGAAAATAGTTCGAGAAAATAAAAAGGAGGCCTCGGGGCAACTTGAGGCCTGAATAATGAATGATACATCAAAGGCCGAGCTAAATTGCTGGTTCATTAGTGGAGACACCAGCTTTCAAAATTGCATGATTTCTTCGCGAAGACAAAAACAGAGATGGAGACAGACAGGGAGGCACAGGGATGAGAACAAAGGAGCATCAGCAACCGAATATTTCTCCAGCCATCTGCACATTCGCAAATATTGCTATGACCTTAACAAAAAACATTAATTAAGAGTTGATACAGTGTAAACACAATAAATACTCTGAACTTAATTGAGTCCTTTTCATATTCCTAGTACCCTTATGTGTCTGGTTTCTTGCTAAACGCAAGGGGAATGCCTATTTGATCTGCATCTCTCTCTCTCTCTCTCATCAACAGAGCTTAAGGAATGACAAAAGGCACTGTATAATCAACTGGACTTAAAACATACTGTATGACACCAAAGTCTCGAAAACAAGTGTGGATTTAAATGCAAAGTAGTTAATAAAAACGATGGGTTTTGAAATCTGGACAGGGCCACAGCGCCATAAAAATCCACTCCAGGCATTTACATTAATGCACTTGTCAGCAATCCTCTTGACTCTAAGGGCATGTCTCAGGACTACTTGTCTGTGACAAAAACCAGAGAAGGACAGCAGAGGCTCTTTCTCCAGAGGCTTGTTCATCAACTGGATCAACAAGATGACAAGGAGAGGAAGGCAGTGGCCTCTCTTTCCACTCAGATCCTGAGCCCCTGAGTGCTTCCATGCACACAAACCATCTATCACTCAAAGTTCAGGCCTTTGTAACCCCGATTTTATGCCGAACAAGAGTGAAGACTTCCTTGATTAAATGGCGAGTGTGTAGGCCAGCCCTAGGCTTTCCTGATTAAAAATAATGACTTAGGCAGGATAAATTGCTCAAGGGCAATAGATCCTTTTATTTTTACTTTTTAGATATTTTTGAAAGCAATTGAGCTTTATGTTTGAAAATGTACAAATTATGTTCATTTACCAATGAAATATGTAGTGATGGATAATTATTAGATATGATATAATTCAGTAAGATTTATATCCTGTTAGTGGAGTCATGATTAGGGATGTATTTAGTGAGATACACACTGGATGGGATACCAGTCTATGGTAGCGTGGGCGATACAAGACGTGACTGGAAATGGAAAAGTGATTTTAAGGGAATGACCAATGGATCAATGGTTCTTTCACTTAATAGAATGACAACATGAGCAATGACAACAAGTTTGTTTGTCTAAGCTTAACATGTACACAAAACAGCTTCACGCAAAACCATAAAATGACCTACAATGAAACCAGTACCCATAACAATTTTTAACAATGGTGTAGGTACCATGGTAGTGTGATGGTACATGTACCATGATATATATTACCTTGGTAAAGTATTTTTTAAAGTAGCATGGTGCTTATTTCCTGATAAAGTACATGTTCTAAACTACAGTATATGATTTTACCATGGTATATACTGTACTTTAAAAGTACATATATTATGATACTGTCAAAAATATGACATACATGGTATCTCCTAACACATATAATATGGTACAGTATGTACAGGCATACCATATTAGATACCTGCTGAACTTTGGTAGCCACTGGGGCACTTTTTAAGTACCATAATATTCACCAAAGTACAGTACAGTGATACATACCCAGTGGAGTGACCCAGTACCTGCCACGGTATTCACCAAAGATGTACAGATGTGCAAAAGTCATAAGCACCTGCAAGACCAAGGATGCTTTGAAATACATAAAATAAAACCCAGTTAACAGTAAATAATTAATTAGTCAGCGGTGTGACAACGCTTTAAGGAACCTTTAGAATCTGGTACGATTTGTGGAGTTTTATAAGCAAATTGGCTATTAAGTTTTAATGAGCATCCTGCAGAACCACCCACATTTTTCTAAGGACTTTGACTGTTGCACCTGCTTCTTTTTTGCATGCAAAAGCCAGCAGCCTCCTTTTATGGTGTAAAAAGTGGTCAATTATGTAACGTGCTGCTTTCTTTTCTGGCATACAAATTTTTTTTTGTAACTTTTAATTTGCTGGTGGAATACTGATTCCTGGACATTAAAAGACTTTTGCACAGCAGTGTACCATAGTACTACCATAGTACCCAGTGAAGTGCACTACAGACTGTACCATGGTATTGGGTACTACCTTGGTACCTTAGTATGTGCCACAGCACACACCCTGATGCACCTTAAAGTCCTGTGGCACCTGCCATGGTACTGTCCGAAGTACCAAACTAATATGTTATGTTATGTTATGTACTATTATTTATCATAGTATACTATAGTACATACATTTGTTAACTTGGGTATAATAAAACACAAAGGCGCAAATTTGAAAATTCAGTTCTGTGCAGGCCAAAGTCCAGCTCTGTGTCTTGACAAGAAGTCTGTACAAGAAGGATGGACACAGATGGCTCAGCAGTAAAGCAAACCTCAATTTACATGTGTGTTGGTGCCTCAAACCACAGACCCAAGGACCTGCTCCCAAAACTATGTTTAAAATGTCTGGTATTCAGTCTGCATTACAAGGCCCATTAAAAAAAAATACCAGCCATCCAATTATTGCTGCAAATGACAGTGTGTCCAGCATAGTGCGTCAGTTTATGCACACCATTGTTCTCTCTATCTATTGCCAAGGCATGGCTTCTGGTCCATGCACCACATATGTGAGTGAACACTTGATGCAGCATGGAGGAACAGCACACCAAACACAGCTGTGCTTACGGTAGGAGCCAGCAACGCAAACATCCTATCGCTTCCTCCACCAGTCACATCCAGTGTACATCTGTTAAGAACTTGTGATGGAAAAAAGGTCTCTCTAAACAAATAGGAGTTGTCTGAGACCGGGAGTATGACGGCATTGTGACTGTATCTTTTTGGTCAGGCCTGATGGCAGGAGGAAAAAAAACTGCCTTTCGTTGACAAAATAAATGACAAAGCATATAATTAGGGATCCATTAGAAGACTTTTGAAGCTGTGGCTCAGTTCAAATTCCAAGTGCAATACATGAATAACAGGAGTTGTTTGTGCTACCATGGGGATTGCTATTTATACTCTTGCTTGTGATGTAGCTAAAGACAGAAGCAATGGAGAAATGAAAAAAAAAAACCAAGCCACACCCACTTATTGGACCACAAAAGTGCGTTGTTTTGTAGGTTTTCCTTAATGATCTAACTCCTTAAGCTCAGCTACACGTCTAGACTAATCAATTCTTGCTGTTGTAATTATTACTTAATGACTTAATTAAAGAAAAAAATCCACAACCATATTAACGTTCAGTGATATTTGCATCCGTCCGTCCATCCATCCATCTATCTATCTATCCATTTTGTGCATTCTCTATACCGCTTATCCTGTGGTGGGGTGTAGAGTTGGCAACCTGACCCTGTAAGAACCTGCCCCTGAAACGATGGATATCCCTCCAGGGAGGGGAGTATTTGTTGCCCGATGACACGTGGAGGGGACTCTATCCTGTGTAGGGTCAAGAAGGGCTTGAAGCCTGTCTCAGAGCACTCAACTCATCGCAAGGCACATGTGCACACACACACTTACACACTATATTTGTATACTGTGGACAATGTGGAAAAGCTACCATCAGGCTACCATGCATGACCTGAGTATTTGGAGGAATCCCACCAAGCATGGAGGAATCATCAAGCTTATTCTGTGCATAATAAAAATTAGATCAAGAGACCGCTATTATCTTATATAATAATATTCAACTACAAGTTGCATGACCTTTTGTAAACTGGACTGTTGCAGTTGTTCCTTACTTTTGTGTTGTACTTTTGGCAGTTAATCTGTACCTGTCACTTAAGGCTGACCACCAGAAGGTAAAAGTAAGAGGAAAATTGGAAGGTAATAACACTTAAACACCCACCTCTGACACCACAAAGCCGCACGTTAACCCCGCTGAGTCTCATCAAACACCCACCCATCTCAGCTGTGAGAGAAAAAGTACAAAAACATTTCAGCAGATCATACAAGCAAATGAAACAGAAATGGAGGAGCTCTGCATGGAAAAGAAGAAAAACAGCATTATTACAGCTAATGCACCTCTTCTTTATAATTAACCCGAGAGAGGTCACAAATCAAAGAGGTTTTCATACTACTGGCGCCATGCTGTACTTTACCGAAGACACGTGCCTTTTTGTTTTTCTCTCTGTTTTGATCATTTATTATTAGTTCTTTTAGCTGGATCTACATTGGACCATTCCCGAATGGTTGGTTGATGTGGTGATGTTTAGCGCAGATGATGCAAAACCTCACAAAACAACAGACTGCTCTGAGGTCCAGGTGCTGCATTTGTCCGATCTATATAGCTTTATGACTGTATCCTAAGTGAAGATCTAAAGATCACAGAGAGTTTTCAGAGTTTTCAAAGAGGGCAGGGTAGAAGAACATCTTGCTGGTTTAATATGTACTAGAGTAGCTATGGTTCCTTTAGGACTATAGAGTGGCTCTATTGGCATGACAAAGAGATCAAAGTAAGGCTAATGATAGCCAGGACAGCGCACAATTGTTTTGGCCATCGTGGATGCAGTGATTGATGGGAGTCAGTGCTACTTGAGCTGCCTGAACAGATTGGTCAGTAACATATCATGTATTCCACAGCATGGGGTCTTCTTCAAGGACTACCAGGGCCGGTGTCGCTTCCTGCTCTCAAATCATCAGATCTCTTGCTTTCAGTGACTTATACAGTACAAGTACCTCATTTCCCCTCACTCATCAGTCAGCATCGCCAATATACCAATCACCATCCTGATAATCTGATAGTCATCATCTGCACCTGTTTCTCACCGGTTCATACCTTATGATTTATAGGTCAATGTGGGGATTACAATCATAAAACATTCCCCTGAATCTGGTCAGGTACAGGGACTGGACTGAAAATGAGCGCCAACAACTTGCCAAAAATGAGAGCCAAAAAGTCTTTCAGGTCGGCTGGAGAACTATTCCTCAAGAACACATTAAAATACAAGAAAGTTTGTCTATTTTGAAGCAAAATATGAATAAATGAGGGATGGATTAATGCTTTTGCCTATTGCTGTTATACAAATCTGAATCATAACTCTGTTATATATAAGTGAGGCGTCCTTGAAAAGGGAAATATATGAGGAAGATACCTCAAGAGGATCCAGATGCTACAGGAAATCCTTATTATTAGGATACTAGATATTATAAGTCTGTGTGTTAAAAAGATGTTCAATATAAGCGAGAGTCTTTGGATGAGCACAGGACAGACATCACTGTTATGCGATATACACTGTATGGGCAAAAGTATTTGGACAAACCTTCAATGACATTGTATTTGAATACATATACTTCAGTATGGAGTTGGTCCCCCTTTTGCAGCTTCTATTCTTCTTGGATGGCGCTCCACAAGATTTTGGAGTGTTTCTATGGGAATTCGTGCCCATTCTTTCTGTAGAGTATTTATGAGGTCAGACACTGATGTTGGATGAGAATCCTGGCGCACAATCTCCATTCCAGTTCATCTCGAAGGTGCTCGATGTAGTTGAGGTCAGGGCTCTGTGTTAGGTCCAGTCAAGTTTTTCCACACTCATCAAACCATGTCTTTATAGTCCTTATTTTGTGCTCTGGGGCTCATGTTGGAATAGATAAGGGTCTCCCCCAAACTGCTGCCACAAAGTTGGAAGCCTAGCATCATCCAAGATGTCTTGGTATGCTAAAGCAATAAGTTTGCCCTTTACTGGAGATAAGGGGCCTGATTGAAACACCTGAATTCAAAACTTTTGTCCACACAGCGTACATATATATTATATGAATTACACAAAATCTCCATTCTGAGCAAAGCCTCAAAGACCTGGGGTGCAAACCCTAGCAACAGAGATGTTGCCACCATTTAGCCAATGTCACGGCAAAATCCCCATGGCGCCAAGCTCATTAGGCTTACGGTAAGGAGTAATTCTACAGAACTGTCCAGTGGAGCTGCGCAAGGGTTCTGCGGAATGACCAATTTAGCTGGTATTTACAGTAGCTGGTGTTGTGTAGTTAAGGTTTGCCACAATATATTGGCAACAACGGAGACTTGAGCACCACTACCCAAACCAAAGCCAAACTTCTCGAAAGCTCAGAATGATTCAATTATTGCATTTGATAGGGCTAACTTAGAAACCCGGGGCTTTACAAAGTTTTAAAAAATGACTTCAAGGTGTTTAAAATGCTGTGACATGTATGAGCTAAAAGGTATAATTTTGCAGCCTGGCAGGAGACGTATTGCCTCGTCTATTTCGGGTTATAAAGAGAAGATTGAGCGGCTCATAACAAACAGGCTTTAAAACAAATTCAGAAAAGACTTTTTCTTGGCTGCTGAGATCGAGGCACTGTGGTTTTCTGGTGAATACGCTCTAATGAGAGCAGACAATCAAATTCCCATTTTAAAAACCTTCAAATGCTGAACGTAGACTCAGTCCAGCGAGCATGCCATTCCTCATCACATTTCGCTTTAACAAGAGGCCTGCTGATGCTACACCGCGTGTTAATGTTCCCAGGGCCAACAGCCAAAAAGTTCTTTTTTTTTTTGAGCAGCAAGGAAGAGCTGGTTGATTTACTCCAGAGAACGAGTGGATTTAAATTTCCAGAGTGTATGCAGAAGCTATGACACCGCCACAAAGCACAAGGAGGCCTAATTGTATTTTTGGCACGATTCCGTGTATTTATTTATTTTTTTTTATTTTACTATATTTAAAAAAGAAATGACTAAATATCACAAATAATCTGGTAAAAAAAAAAAAGAGCACTTTTTTTTAAAAGGAAAAAAGACATTCGCTTACAACTGCAGGCGTTCAAAACTACTGTTTATCGTGTACCTGATATCCAGGAAGCTTTGGCATGCATGCAGGTATAGAAAGCGCGTCACAACAAACTAAGCCGCGCACCGGATATTTCTGTATTATTGTGACATGCCATATTACTGGTTCTGCTGGCATGATGGCAGGGACCTGTCTTAAGAACGGCCGCTCTGGAGCCCCCGCCTGCCTCGTGCAACCCCTCATTACGCAAGCCAGACTGCCAAGCTTATATTTTTCTATATGCCCAGCCTTTCAGCGGTAATAAAACGCTTGGGCGAGATGCCATCAACTTTTATTTACTGTGCACGAGTATGAGTGCGCGGTGGGTACTTGTGAGCATTCGGCCTTATGTCTGTGGAGTTGTTTTGAAAAGAGGAAATTACACAGCGCATAGAAGAGTCAGTGTATAATTAAAAGAAAAGGCTCTAAATATACAATGCAACAAAATCCGTAATAGATTTTTATTTTTCCGAATTCATATTTTAGACTTTCTGCTGCGCTGTGTTTTGATGGTACTATACAACTGCATCACTTTATTGACTTTTTTAATTAATTCGGAAGACTCCGTATTATTTAAAAGTGATGTCAAATGTAGAAAACATGTGTTCCAGGCATTGACGTGAACTAAATCTATTGCTTGTGGATGTTTGAGATTTTGAAAAGCTTTTCTATAAACCAGCGGCTTTAAATGAGTTTAAGACAAAACCACAAACCTATTATTCACCTGAAGCCAGCACAGCTGCTCTGCGTGTATTTGGATGTCCGCCAGAGTTATTCAGGTAAGTGTGTGTGCTTGTGCTTGTGTGTGTGTGTGTGTGTGTGTGCTCTTGGTCGGAAAATGCTACAAAAAGTAGGAGCATCTAAAAGTATTGATGGGATTTTTTAAAATTATTATTATTATTATTATTATTATTATTATTTTAAATAAATAAATAAATAAATAAATAAATATAACAGTAAGTCATAAGGTCATTAAGGTTAAAGTGGGATTTATGTGTAGTCATAATATTCATTATATATTATAATATTTATTATGCCTGTCAAAGGTCCCCACAAGCACGTTAAGACAAGAATGTGTGTGTGTGTGTGTATATACCAAGCAGGCCCTCGCACCGTATAATAGCTCCAGGATGTGCACTGGGACACTTTGAATAGCTTCTCTATGATCTAAGGGCTAATTATAGAATTTTAAATAACCGTGATGCTCCTACACCTGTAATCGCCGAATCGGCACCTTGTAATCATCGACTTAATTGTTTACTTTGGACGTGTTTGCTGTGAAATAGTTCACTTGTAACGTGAGCTGAAGATCAAATGTTTATTAATGGTATTATGGTAACCATGTCATCTCTCAAGGTGTAATTACGTCTTCGAGCTCAGAGTCACTCGTCTCATCAGGTTGATGCGTCAGTCGTTTCCTGACTTGTAAGGATGTGAAAAGGTAGGATGGAAAATGGAAACTCCTGATTTTTTTATTTTTTATTTTAATTTTTTTCTCTTTAATTATACTATTGGGTATTTTTTTTTTTAAATGTAATAGACAAGAATTACAGAAGACTAATACAAAAATATAAAACAAGAACAAAAGAAAGAGGCACCACCTCGTGGCAAGAATATGCATTGCATGCAAACAGAATTTCTTTTAGCATTTATTTTTTTTTAAAAAGCAAGAAAAAAAAGCAATTCAACTGTAAACATGAATTTTATCTTTAAATATTTATATATGAACATCATTCCAGACAAATTTCTGAAGCAACTTGATTTATGTCTTTGTGCTGCTATTTGATGATAGTTTTTTTCAAGCATCTAACAAAGTCACGTCACGTCTTCTGATACACAATTTGAAGACCCTTCATTCTATTATAGTAAAGTGGTTTTAAACCTGTTGTTAAGCATATGAATACAGTATATACTGCTTTAAAAAATGAAGGCGACACTCAGTCCCAGTTTCATTTGAACGACCCTCATATACTGTATACTGTACCACAAATCTGTCCCATTTTTTACGATTCACAAGATAACAAATTTGTATTAAACTTCCTGCCCTTATTCCAACCTGTCGCTACCTACCTGTGCATTTGGTGTTCAGGTTTTTCTTGCTGTTAAATTAACCCTAAGAAAGAAAAACTAAAACTCACAGACTTTTGATCAGGAATGTTTATTTATGTGGCTGTTCTCTCTGACCTCAGGGAAAGAAAATGCCCTGCTTGCGCTTGAGTCACAGCAAACAAGTGAGGGAAGTGTGCAGAATATTATCGATTGAATAAAGGTATTTCCAGGTTTATATACGATCCAATTCTATAGTATTAAAGAAGCAGTTTGTAAATTTAAGCGCCCTCTGCTGGCTGTAATGGCAACTGCAATAATCATTTAAAAAAATGAAAAAATAAATCATTGCCTTCATCCAAACTAACTTCAAACTTTTTGGCGAAACTACAGATGACTAAAGGAGGTTAGAAAAATCCAGACAAAGCATTAAAAAAAACCCAGTAAAGATCCATATACAGTAATATAAAAGCACTTAACAATGACAAACTGCTCCTTTAACTCATGTGCATTAGTGCATTCTGGAATAAACCCAGTTTTAAACCCATTTCATTTAACAAACAAACAAAAACTGAAATATAAATTTCTACTCAGGGCTGTCTCAAAGGGTGGGGAGAAGAGGCACCTAGACATGTGCTCAAAGTGTGACCTGAATGTAATGCATAAAATCTCTGGGTAAATATTTTAGTCTATGAATATCAAGTACTGAGTGATCTCTGAGAATCTCGTTTATCCCAAACAGGTAGTCCTAAAGCCTATCCCAAGGGACTTTGGGCACTAGGCAGGGTACACTCTAGGTAGGGTGCCAATCCATCGTAGGGCACAAGCACACACACACTTACACCAAGCATGGAGAGAACATGCAAACTCCATGCACACAGACCCGAAGGTGCGACGCAAACCCTCCAGGCTTGGTGTACGTGTGTGTGTGCTTGTGCCCTACGATGGCGTGTCAGTAATCATCTGCCTGCACTGTAGTCTGTAAAGTACATCATGCCAGGTATTAAGTCACATGGGTTAGTTTTTCCTGATGGCACACAATAGTGTGCAGTAGGTAAAAAGTATGAAATCTTCAGTTTCAGCTAAAATCTGTTGATAAATCGATTGGATAATTCTGATCCTTCAACACAAATCGTATAGATTTAATCCTAAACATTGTTGCAAAGCATTTTAATGAACTCTATCCACAGGGTTACTCCAGTTCTGATAATAATAATAATAAAAAAAACTTGCATATTTTTTTCTGCTGCAAATGTTACCTTTTTCCTACAACATCACAGAATCCTGACTTATTTAAAGTCTGCTTATTTCTAAAAATAGGACTTTACCCTTTTATATTTATTTTTTCTCATAAACAAACTCGCACCAGCCGCACAGTATCTCATGATACTGTAATAAACTTGGTATTAAACTGGAGCTTATTGAACCAGGAATCTGAAAAATCACCCACAATGCGACTTAATATCTGATTTGATGTGACAAGTCATATTTGCCACATTTGTCATTAATTATAAAGGGAATCTGGGTTAGCTCAGTGCTTAAGCTGTTGGACTATAGTTCAGAAGGTCCCAAGTTCAAACCCCAACACCACCAAGTTACCACTGTTGGTCCCTTGATCAAGGCCCCTTACCCTCAATTGCTCAAAAAAAAGTAGATAAAATGTTAGTCGCTTTGGATAAGAGCATCTGCCCAATTAAATGTACAGAATTGCCTTTTTAGGGCTTTAAGTCTAGTACTCAAAAATATTACTAACATATTAGAGGAATATGCTGTTTTATTATCATTAATCCTAGTTATACTGTACACACAAATCTTTACTCTCATCCCCGATTTTAAAATGTGAAATAAAAAAAAATGGTTTAATGATAATAAAAATGGACTGTAATTACTGCTTGCAGTTCTGCACCCAAATAGCTAATTTGCAAAACTAATATCAGATCCCCAAATTTCATTAAGCCTGCGTGACAGAGCGACACATTTGCCACATGCCAACCATTTACGCCGATCCTGTCTCTAAATCTGATCGGAAGGTCCAGCTCAGCAGTTGGCTTTTGAAGCGTGCCGGACTTAATTAGTGGTGCTGAATTTTGTGCGCTGGTTTAGTTCATTTTTTATGTGCGCACAAACACACACACACACACACACAGAAATACAGAGACACACAATTCCCTCAGCCTGGGTTGCGCAACACATCGCCCTAGGCCCATGTACACCACTTGAGACAACCCTGCTTTTGTTGTGGAACCATAAAAATCTCAAATAAACATTTAATTCAACAGTCTTTTACAACCTGAAAAAATCTTTCAAGTGCACAAGTGAAGACCAGAATCATGAGTGTGTACTGTAGGTTGTTCATGAATTGGATACTCATGAAGCAAGCTCGCTGGTGATTTTCTTTTTCAGAAAGCAAAAAAAACAAAAACAAAGAAAAACAGCGAAGACACCAAATACGGAATAAAAGTGCAATATTGTTGTAAAGCTGCAAATTCTGTGTATTTCCTTTTCCTTCCTTTATTTAAGACAATACAAATGACCGTGTAAGGGGATATATCACAAGGCATGTCACAGTTTCGTCATTGGTATGTGCAGGTTATTCCAAGGCCCCATCCACAGTTCTTCCTCGTCGGACTGTGTGCGATCACTGTGCGAGCCTAACATTTCCCTCACCTCCGCATTGTCTACGGTGGACTCTTGCTCGTCCGCATTTTGTGTTATTTCAGATCTGGCAGTCGCCACATTAAATTTGCAAGCTATGCTTTCTGGTCCTATAGAACTGGAGGCCAGGGAGCCACTGGAGGGCCTGGAGTTAATGTTCTGTTCGCCCGGGGCGGCACCCAAGGCGGCACCCAAGGCACCTGGGCTGTTCAGAGGAACGCGCTCCTCTTGAGTCACAGCCAATTTGTCAAGTTTTTTGAAGTGCTTTCCGAGTCGCACAGGTGAGCTGAATTTGATATTAGTAGTGTGGGTGGCGCGCCGTGTTCGGATGATGGAACCATTTTGAGCCAAGTAGACGCTGCCGTTGATGTTACTGTGGCTGTTTACGTTGGACAGCCGGTTTCGGTGGGACTCTGGGGCACTATCGTCTCCTGTCGAACTGGTCTCGTATTCCCGATCCACCACCAACTTGATTCTCTTCTTTCTACCCAACTGTCAGGGGAAAAGCACATGATCAGTTTACTGGAACACCTGCATAACCATGGATACAACACAATTAATATCACCCAGTATTCATTTGTATCAATCCCAAAGATTTTTTTTTGTTTAATTAAAGCTTTGATATCAGAAAATCTGAAAATTTTGTTCAGCAGGTTAGTGGGTTGAATTTGATAACTAATCAAGCGCTTTTCTTAAAGAGGTAGATTACACCAGGTTCACATTCCTGCTTAATGAACAAAACCTTTATTAGGCACAGCATACAGTGAGATGGAAAGGAAAGAAAACTGCTGAAAAGACGATGTGCAGTTTAGGACAGTTAGAAATGCAGAGCGTACTGTAGGCTCACACCATTTCACTAAGGATGCTCTAAAACACCACGCAAGCCAGAACAACAAGCAGCTTACTGAGGAGCCACCAAGCCAGTTTAGTCAGCTGAACCACCATCATCTGCATCTGAATCCTCCGTGGCGTCATCTGGATGTCCAGCTCCATTGGTAGACCACTTGTTGCCAAGACTACTTCTTGTCATTTCATCTTCCTCAGCTATGGGTGGGAGATCCGTGGTGCCTCCTGATGAGCTGCCCTTGCGTTGACTTTTACTGGTTTTAGAAAAATCCTTTTCTTGTCCTATTAAAGGCTTGGGCTGCTTGCTCCTCATCTCACTCTCTTCGTTCTTGTTTTTACGTTCATGCATGGGTTCTTCAGAGGTTTGATAAGGGTTTTGTGCAAAGTTGAAGCCTACTTTGGAACTGATCTCCGCTACGCTGGATGCAAGTCGAGGTTTGGGAAATCGCCTTGTGTTCATCGTCTGCAAAACAGACCTCACAAACTTCTGCGTGCCAGCGGCTTTGAGGTTTAAATCTGACGAGTCATAACTCTCTGCTTCTTTTCTGCTATCGGAAAAACGAGGTGGGTTGTCCTCATCGGTGTCTGACTCGGTTTCGGATCCACTCTCGGTATCGACCTCTGAGTCTTTCTCTGTAGGTGTCTTAGAGTCGTCCTCAGAATCATCTCCCTCGAGCTCCATGCTACTCTCACTGTTTGACTCCTCAGAAATGTCCCGCTCTTTGTCGGAATCAAAGCTAGTCATATATGCCACATTTTGCCGGTTTGAATAAAGGTATCGGGAGGATATCACACATCTGTCTACATATGGGTTGACAAAAACACCCTCGTTTACACTTTCTAGTTGGCTTGTAAATTGTTGACTTTTGTTAACAATGCCATATTGAATCCCCCTTTCGGAATCGCTGCTTTCCTGGGAAACCGACATCTTCCCATCACTTGAGCTATCTGTGATATTAGTTTTGCTCGGACATTTGTTATGAATGCGAAGCTGATAAGGGACTTGTTTTTCCCCTGAGGTTTTTCCTTCTTTGGCCTGGAAGAAGATACCGTCAATGATTGTACCACTCTCCGAGCTATCAGAGCCTTGAGTCGGTTTAGCGAGCTCTACACTTTGTGCCTGCTCCGTCATCGGGAATATCCGAGCCCTCCTCCATGGTGGACGGAAAGGCAGTGGTGGTCCAGAGGCCTTGCCTGCAGCAAGCAGTTTGTTGAGTTTCATCAGATTGAGACTGATCACAGGATTTGAGTTGCGGAAAATCCCAGCATCCCCGGCTGGATCAGAACCGGTCTGCTCCGGTCTGGGAACCTGATCTCTTCGAGACCATTTAGGTGGTCTTTCAAGAGTCTGACTCTGGGGCAGGCTCAGCTTTTTAGCCTGTCTGGAAATCTGGTACAGTCCAAACATCTATTATTTTGAGTGCAAAGATTTGTCTGTATAAATATACATATTTGTCATTTATAATATATATTGTAGGTGAAGAAAGAAAATCTGATACCTCTCCTTCTGATTCATGAGGACTGTAATAATAGCTGCCATCATCCTCGACGATCACCTCGCCGTACTCATCATACGTTCCGGCTTGAGAGATCAGCTTCCTGCGGCTGCCATACTGAGGCAAGTCATATCTGGAAGATATACAGCATAAACACATACATAGATTTGTCTTGCTCAATCCTCCTTCACTAAAAGGAAACATTCTGCCTTCATGGACCAGTGTAAATCTCTACACATGGTCAAAACTGTTGCATCTTTCTTCCCTTGTGTGGACATTCGGTTCGCGCACAAACACAAAGTGACAAGCATACACGAGGGGATGCGCCAAATAATAATTACAATACCTTCGAATCTCCAGCACCTCTAGACACTCCAGTCTGTGACATTTGCATTGCTAATATGTCGACGTGGCACAATAACAAGTAAACAGCTAAAGGCTAAGTAAGAACCATGTCAACAAAAAGTAATTAGTTATAACGGTTAGTTTTGATATTCCTTTTAGGTATAAAACCTTTGTGTATTTGATCTTTATCTCCGTTTATGGTCATGTTTAGTGCAAACACACACTCAAACCTGGCACCTCCCCACGCGCTTACTGAACAAGAGCACAACAGGCTCTGATTAGGTGCTTTGAGTCATCCCGGCTGACTAAAATCTAATTTATTGGATGGAACACAGTACTGCGTGTACCTGCGCGTTACAGCCCGTATGGGCAGTATAAATTCACTTTTCCAGAGAACAGTCTTCTCAGGGGTAATGCGAAGGACACTATGAATGTATTCATTCATTGTTCAGTTACAAATGAATTCCAAAAAAAAAAAAAAAAAAAGGCCCAAAAGAATAATATACAACCAAATGATAAAAGGTTTCATTTAAAAAACAAAGAACGGAAGAGATGTGAAATTTAACATCTGCCTTTATTGTCTTTAGAGAGTTTGACTTTAGGAAGATGCTTTTTAAAAAATTCAAAGCATTCGATTTGATCTTTGTCTCCTCTTGTCCTTCTTCAGAGAGAAAAAGAGAGAGAGAGAGAGAGACGCCATATGAACGAGTCTTATTGTACATGGCTCGGTGAATAATTAGCTTGGCTATTGTAGTAGACGAAGATGCCAGCGGCGGTCCGTCGCGTATGAGATAAGCAGACGGGATTTTTTAATTCCTGGGTAAACTGGAGCATTCTTATCAATACTACTACAGCTCATGTATTCCAAGTAGTTGCCCCGGAGCACTTCAGTCAGAGCCACCGCTGTCGAGACGATGGTCGCGTGGGGCATGAGACGTTGAAAGGGATGTAAATGAGCGTGCGTATACAGTAGACACACTTGTATGTGAGAGCAAGATGAAGACGCACTCACCCGTGGTCATAATTATAGTAATCCTGCGTATAATAGTCCTGCCCTGGGTCAATGCCCGATTCCATAGATAGTTCCTGCGGGCAGAGGAAAAGCCATTAATCAGCATGTGCACAAGGACGGAAGGCAGGGGAATTAAATGCAGCGTTCACTTAAATGTGCATGCATGAGTTTTAAGCCATTCTTCTTCTTCTTCAAAAAAAAAAATGGACTAACATTCTGGCTATGATTTGTGCAAGTGTCAAACACTCACACCTGTACACCTGCGCATTTATGCTATTCTCCAATAATCACGAGGCAGCAGTGCATTGCATAAAAGCATGCAGATACAGGTCAAGAGCTTCAGTACAAACGGAAAATCGGGATTTTAGCGACTCCAATCGACACGTGGTTTTTCGTGCTAAAAGAGTTTAAATATGTCAGACTGGACTTTCACAAATTTTGAAAATGAAGCCGTAAAACTTGCGAAAGAGATTGTGCCACTTGAACACCACATGCACATCACAGAAACTCAACTGGGAGGTATTGGCAGATTCCCTGTACAGTCCTAACCTCATTTTACCATTTACACATGTTTGCGGGAGGGTGGGAGTTGGGTGATGCAGGTAGAACAATCATGGCTCTGGCAGACTGAAAAAAAAAATTCTATCATAATGGTATCCAAGCCCTAGTGAAACGCTGGGATAAGTGCATTAGTGTAGCAGGGGATTAAATAGAAAAATGAAGGGAGTTTTTACTCTCATAACTGTGTTCTGTTATTCTGCATAATCACTGCTGCCGACACACATGACTTCATTCCATACCTCATGTGTTCCACTCATCCTGCTGCTGTTATACCTACATATATAGTCCATATCTTACTATATTGCACACCATGTTTAATTTATAAATTAAATATTTTTATTTTGTTTTTTTATTATTTTTTTACTTAGTGCAGTAAAATAGTTATATATTTCTGTTATTCTATTCTATCCTTCCTTTTTCCCTTCCTTTTTTGAGTCATGAACAGCTGTATAAGTCCTTTTCATTGCATATAATGTGTATAGTCGTGTATGTGACAAAATAACATTTAAATTTAAAAGTCTCTTAATTTTTTTTTTTCTTAGACTTTTGCTTTAATGGGAGTTTTACACATAAACGTTTCTACAGGTTAGAGAAAGGCAAGGTACAATAGGCACTTCTGTAGGTGAATAAGCAAGTTAAGAGCCGAATCACCTGACTGGAAGGTTATGATAACTCTAATACCTACACTTTAAAACAATGTGGAGCAGAAAAGCATCTTAGAATTGACATGTCGAATGTTTTATCTAAAATGAACGTTATGTAAATCTCTTGACCTTCCCGATCTGCCTGTATGTATGTATGCATCATGCTGCTGCCACACGACTGACTGTTTCGATAACTGTATACAGTATATATGCAGATGTATAGTGGACGAGAGTAAAAAATAACTTAAAATATCGTGGCTTTATTCACATTTCTGCACGTAAGAAGCATGTACCTCAGGCCTCAAGAGAGACGGCCGAAGCAACTGCTGTTGCTACAGATGAGATATAGGGAAATCACAGCAAATAGAAAGTAGAGGAAAGAAGAAAGGAGAAATATTACACTTCAGAAGCATGTAGGAAATGACAAAGAAAAGGTCACGAACAGCTCTGGAAAGCAAAGAGCAGTCAAAGGTTGCATTAAATGAGATGTCTGTATGTACTAAGGCATACTGATGGAGAATTTGTACTGGCTTGAAGTTTCTGAAAGAAAGCTAGGATTTTATTTTTTATTTTTTTTACTTGTTAATACAAAAAAAATACAATTGTCTGCAACATTAAATAAAAAAATAATAAAAATCAGCAAAGTTTGATTCTGTCATCGTGAATATCTACTTCCAAAATCTTTTCATCATGTCTACTGATAAAAAATTAAAAAAAAAACACAAGGTCAATAATACAGAAAAATATTATTTAAGTCAAAAATAGAAGTACATACCTCTTGATGTCCGTACCCTCTCCTACGGAGAGATAACAGTATATCAGTCAGATTATCAGACGTATTCATTGTTTTTGTGCAGATTTAAATTCATGAGTCAACTCGCAATTGTTAGGAAATAATCTTTCCTTATGCGGTATAAATGAATATTTGATTTATTGTTCTACTTTTTCATGAATTTCTCAGTGTTTGTCTTGCTTATACAAATTTAAAGAGAAGAAAATGAAAAAATGTGAAATGCGGGATATTGTAAAGAAACAATTTTAAAATGAATAATAACTACAGAGAATTAGCATGAAGTCAGACTTGTGTAGAAATACAGTACTTCATCCAGCTACATTAAATGATTTCAAAACACCTATGCATAACTTAAACATGTTGTTTGAGGCTAGCCATGCTTCAAGCCCTTTTCTGGTCGCGGACAGTGCCAGGCTTGGAGTTTCAGACTCATTTCTGGCTCCAGGGTATATACAGCTAGGACTGTTAGCCATACATGGACATCCTTCTAAAAACTACAAGAATAACATACCTGCATCAGAGAAAGGGTAATATAAAGCACTGCATCTCAGCAAGAACACACTGTACCACTGAGTGTCTGTTTAGGAGATCAACACAGTATCGGGTTTTAAGTAGACTCCATGATCTCGCCAAGAAACCGATCTGAAACAGTTCAAAGGCAACGTACATGGACATACATCGGGAGGAGAAATGGATTCCAGACAAACACTCTTTACAAATGGCTGCCAAATTACAATTCTATTTTTGAAGCTGAACAGAGGGAACAAATTGGCGTTGTTGTTCTCTGAAGAGTAATGATAAATTCGAATTAAGGTTACAACCATACAATAATCAGTGACTTTCAGAGAAACTTTCAGAGAAAGTCACGTCCGAAATGCTCATATCTGGAGTCCTTTTTGTGTCTAGCCCACATACAGTGATCAGCCATAATATTGAAAACATTACCATTAAAGGCACCTACAATAGATTTAAGGTTTCCTTTTTCCCACCGGGGTGGCTCTGGTCCCTAGGGACATGGCTCTGCAGGGCCTATGGAGCTATCCTGTAGTGTCTGGCACCAGGAGTTGTTTAAAGTGCTGTGGGTTGCAGGTTGGGGCCTCCGTGAATTGGACTTGATTGACAAGTTCATCCCATTGGTGCTCGACTTGGAGGCCAAGTAGGGAGCATTGGGACATTTTCCTGCTGGGTCCTGTACGTGGTGGACTTTGGTGTACTGGCTATTCTGGTGCCTTTCTGTCATGGCCAGCATTGACTTTGTTTGTGCTGCATTGGCTTTTCTATGGGATAAGCTGTGATCCTGTGAACCAGTTTACCAGTGTATAGTTGGTGATCAATCTTGGTGATTCACCTGGCCATGGTGTTAATGTTATAGCTGGTTATATAAATTAAAACATGATAATTTTTTTAAATTTTAAGTTCCACCTAGCCGTAATTTGTTCGTATATTGCTCAAACAATACTGGTTTAAAGTTTCTGAAAAAAAAGCCTTGAATGAATTTCCATTACATGGTGCAATCCACATTGAAACAGATGACTAAGCACACCACCTGCGTTCAATTGCACGCAGTAGTCGCTGCTAGTTTGGCTTGATGGTCTTCATGCTGGTCTGGGAGTTCCTTTCTACTTTAAAATGCAATAAAAATAATATCTTGACGAGAGAACATAAATTCTCAAGAGTGCAACGTGATAGAATGCAAGGACTGCGAATGATATGACGTGGGAGGATAGAATTTAGACTCAGAATTAAAACAAGATATTATATTACAATTAAAGCATCATCATCATCATCATCATCAGAAAACCATGTTTCTTTTTCATTTTCCCCTTTAATCATGACAGTGCTCTACCACGACCTCAAAAAGAGACAGGATAGTGTTGGATGAGAGTCACATGCTCACAAAAGCTGACAATAATCAGCTCTGATGAGGGATCGATCCATTAACAGAGTGCTAATTAAAGCAGGGATTAAGAAGACGCTGGCTGAATCAAATGCACTGTGTTGCTCTTTGAAACATGAGACAGAGACCACCGTGCCAGACTTGCACGCACACACATGATAAATAATGTCTGTAATTAAAGCCACCCGTGTTCAGAATTGACAAACCAACCGACACTTGTAGCATTAAGACTTTTGGCCCAGACAAGAGTTTGGACAAGATGAGATGTCATCCTTTGAATCTGCATAGAACCATGAGTGAAATATATCTAAGATATACCTTTTGGCTGATTTTGTATCCATCATTCAAAATAAAATAATGGTATATTAAAGACATCTGGACTTTATGTAAACTATATGATTTTGTTTTAATGCCCTTTGTATATATATAATACACGAGGCTGTACAGAGACAAAGATGCAGAATGAATAACAGACAGAAGAAAGCTGACAGCCGGGTGCTTGGATTGATTTCTGCCACAATTTCTTTATGTCTGCCAAATTATAAATAAATGAAAAAGGGTTTGAGACAACATCATTGCACAGAGCGCAAAGTTTTATACCCATTGTTTATTCAGTGCACTGAATATATCATATTATTGAGGAGTTTTAGTCTAAGAAAATGCTAGAGGAAAGTAAAATACTTCTTATAAGACAACTCTCTCAGCCACCTCTTCCTGATTTGCATTTAAACAATCTAAGTGTGCAGATGATTAAATCTAAATCAAGAAATACAAATACTGTTTACATTTTGTTTTACAAAAGAGCAATTGTTAGTGATATGAGAGAAATGTGAGAACACAAAGATAAAAAAAAAAAAAACAATACAGTCATATTAAAGAAAAAAAACTTATAGAGAGAAATGAGGATGATGTGTAAAGAGTCACAGTATTGTGGATTGAGATGGGAAACAGTTCTCTAGCTCTTCCACTACAGAATTCATGGTTGGATTGTTGTCCTTCTCTGCCTCATGTGTAAGAACCACTTCTGGCTCATGAACCTTGGGCTCCTCTGAAACTTCCGGCTTCTGTGTCTTCCTTACAGGCTGCTGCTTTTTGTCTATTTGACTATACATATTGGCAACAGATTTCTCTATCTCAGCTATGTTCCTGATGTTCTTAAGTATCCCTTTGAGTGCTTTTTTGGAAGGCTCAGGTTCTACTGGGATGGGAGCTGGAGGAAGACGTGAGGACACAGGACGGAGAGATGACGCCGGTGGTAGGGGTGGAAGAACAAAGGGCAAGGCAGAATTAGAAAAAGTGCCAGGAGGGGAAGGTGGAGGTAGTGGTGGAGGAGGAGGAGGAGGAGGAGGAGGTGGTGGTAGTGGAGTAAAGATTTGAGGTGGTGAAACAAGTGATGATGAAGAAGAAAGAGGAGAACAAAGAGGAGGAGAGCTCGAAGTGGGGGAAGGAGATGGAGAGGATAGTGGTTGTGCTGTTGGTGGAGGTGGTGCGGGTACATTTGGAGGGTCTGGAATGATCTCTACATTAACCTCATAGGTCTCTTTGCCAACATAGGCAGACAAGCTGACATATTTCTGGAGGCCTGGGGGAGTTGGCTTGTGGCTGGGGGGTGGTGTGCCATCACTCTGGGTGATTATGATGGCTGGAGGTAAACTGTTCTCCTCTATGTCTACCTTTCTGGACCTGGCTGGATTGGAAGAGGACAGCAGATTTTCGGAGGGCAGTAAGTCCTGAAGGTCTTCCCCCTGCCTATGCATCATTTCTTGCTGGGCTTGCTCTTCAAACTGGCAAGCCTTTTTGTTAACTGTCAGTATGGGCTCAGCTCCCTTTTCTCTCTCCTTGATCCCTTGTTCTTCACTTTCCTTAAGCTCTGACTTGAGCAGATGTAACTTCCATTGCCTTGAGTCCACCAGCATTTGGCGTCTACAAGAGCTCTCACTGGCCTCACACTTGTGTAGCCTGGATGGCAGAGTCCTCGCATGGCTGGATATCTCAGATGTTAAGGACAGTTTAGAGCTCTTCAGACTCTTAAAGCCGTGTGACTGCAGCCCCAGTAGGTACCTGAGGTGCTGGGCTTTTTCCATATGTTCTGGATTGCTGAAGTTTCCATCATCATCGTAGAGAGGATTGGTGGTGGTCAAGGGGTTCTCATCTGACAAAAAGGTGATGTTGCTTTCAGAACGAGGAAGATTGTTGAGCAGAACTCCATTGGCTGTGGACTGCTTGTATGTTTCAATGGCACGTGATGCAAATGAACTGATGAGCTTCTGCCTGTCTGCCTCCTCCAAAACACATCTTTTAGCTCTGTTGTCACAATGATGGCACAGGTGAACAAAGACATATGCTTGATGAAAGAAACATTCCAAAGTAAATTAAGAATGATGCGGTAGAAGGAGACATCTACAGTATGCAGCTAATTCATGGCACCATTTACCCCAGTTACTGCACATAAACAATGCACTTCTCGATGCACTCTACAGTTATCTTAAAGGCATCTAAATGCAGGGAACATGCACTGGGAACCTAGCTCATTTAAAATTCAGCAATAAGTACTGTGAGAGCAGACTTATACTAATAGAGACCAGGCAATAGGTGTCAAAGACAGGGGTTATACTGTGAGCAAAATTTAAATAAAGCCACAAGGACACGTAGGAAGAACTGAGTCGAGCCTAGGGAATCTGGGAACATACGATTAAAAAGAATAACGTCTACTTACTTGGACCTGATTTTCAAGATATGGAAGAAATGACAGAAAGAAAAAAAAAAGAACATTGAATGAGGTATGCAACATCAAGACGACAATGGTGATGATACCTACAGCAAATTGTGGTATTGTAGGCTACATTTGGTAGAATAATAAATATCAATATAAAAGTGACAATGCCTCCCAAGAAAACATGAATCCATCATGTATTGCGCTTATCCTCGGCAGTGTCGTGGGTGGACTAGGACCACCCACGACCTTAACAGCTGGGAACTTGGGACACAAGGCTGGGTACATCCTGGATATAACCAAACGTTTACATTCATAGCATTTGACAAACGGCCTTAACCAGAGTGACCGTATCGTTATACATTTGAGCAGTTTAGGGCTCAAAGCCTTGCGCAAAGGCCCAACAGTGGCAACTTGGGGGTGGTGCGGCTTCCGGACAATAGCCAAATGCCTTAATCACTGAACTACCACTGCCCCCAAACTAATGCAGGATGCAAGAAAACATACCCTCTTCATAAAGTACGGGCAATTTGGAAACACCAATCAGCCTGCATTCCACATTTTTGAACTGCAAGAGGAAACTAGAGTACAAAGAGGAAGCCCACCAAGCATAAGGAGAACCGTGAAGGTGTGAAATAACAGTGCTTACCACTAAGCCACCAAACCACCCCCCTAACAAAACATACACTGACTAATTGTGTTAGCGTGACTAAAACGTGACTTTTAAAAACATGTAAACCAGAACTCGGCCCATGCTCCACAGTTCCCATCATAGGCTTGGACGAAACAGAATGTGATCAACAAAGAAGTCGAAACTAAATATGCAACATTTACACCTTCAATGTAAGGGATAGCATTTGTACAAACAGCAATGTGTTCAGCACATACAGATCAGAAAGTTGTCTGTGTTTCCACTGCTCAACATGCTACCAGTTTGCTGCTAGTTAATTTGATTGTCAGGTGTGTGACGTAGTAGGTCAACTGGCAAAAGGTCCAATACTAACAAGCTGAAGCGCGGCATATCCCCGCCACATTGTCGCGGAGTCAGACACACTTCGGCCAGTAAATTGATTCCCCTGCCGTTTTTGTATGTTGGGACAAGAAGAGAAGTGGAAATAAATGCCCTATTTTAGCTACAACCGTTTCTCGTCTTAACTGTGATGTTGGAGGAAAAAAAAACTTAATTCTCTCATATTTTCTGCAATAGTGTGAGCTTATTTGCCAGACACCTATGGTTTTTCTTTTTTTTTTTTTTGACCTTTGCTGGCATCTAATAAGGCTGAAAAGAATAGACACATCAGGTACATGTGGGCACAGGGTTCTAATGTTCAAATGCTAACCAGCATGTGTTAATACAAAAAACACTTGGCACAGTTAACTCATAATATATATATATATAAAAAATCCTAAAACCTTTAAACATACGCATCTTTTAATTGCCCTAATTACATCACAGCACTATGGCACACAGCCTCTTACTGGCTTAACAGCAAATTTAATTACAGTTTGTAACATCTATTTATATTCAAACTATTATTTGCATTTCAATGCTCACTCACTCACTCACTCACTCACTCACCATTTCTTTCACCTCGTGAGCGTCCCCTTAAACACTGCTGTTTCATTTTTAACAGGAATTTAAATTCTTTTAAAGATTGTTTTCTTTGAATATGAAATTCCATTATGTTAATTGAGACCCATCGTGTAGTCACTTGCCTGGGCAGAATTCTCAGCAAATACATAACGCAGTGTTTTATATTACTCAAGAGCGTGTTTGACTGCAGAGTCCCATTAAATGTTCAGAAAATTTCAATTGCTAAACAGAAAGTTTTATGGGGAAAAAGTACAAGAATTAAGACATAAAACGTCTTTTTTTTTTTTTTTTTTTTTTTTTACCAACACGTTATAAAAAAGCTCCTCGCCTGGTGAGTAACGATGTTCTGGGCGTAATTATGGACCAGGTGTTAAACGGCTGTAAAAATAAAGTATAGGCAATTCTCGAGATACCATTTAATATCATAAACACTTACATGGTGTTGTCGCCTAGCTCCTCATACAGATTGCTAGCAGCGATGCCTCCAGGTTTGCCAGCTGGGAGAGCCATTTGGATCCTGGCGGTTTTGGCACACTCAGCCTGCCGTCTTTAGTTGATGGAATCAACAAGTTACACACATTTTACAGCATTAACTTGATCTTGAAAATGGGGAAAATATGGTGTGCATGCACTCCAGGACTAAATGATGTATGCCACTTTCATGGGTGCATTCCTTATTTATCATCTCGGCAAGCAATATTTAGCAGCTGGTTTATGAGTCAAATGTGAAATGTCAAATGTCGTCATGCGTTCATGTGGGTACTTACTCTTTAAATCTGCAGATAATGCATTGTGGGAAGAGAAAAGAAAAGGAAAGAGAGAAAAACAAAACAGAAAAGACACTGAAAAACAGTCAGGCACTTGGCAAAGGATTATCATGCAACAACCCCTTATTGCAGTAAATTTTATTGACACAGCTGCAGGAGATGCCCAGCAATTTTCTCTCGGTGGTTATGATGCTTTATACGGCTCCCTCATAAAAGAGATGGCTCTTAGAGGAGAACGCTTATCTCCTGTGTTCCAACCACTCTCCCCCCACCCCAACACCCGATCACTGCCTCCATCATTCATTCGCTCCGTACAGAACAAAATAGCTTCCTTACAGCCACAAACAGGTTCTCTGCTTTGTCCCTAGTAGAAGTAATGAATTTGCTTTCACAATGAATATACAGAAGATCAGACTAGCTAGCGAAGATATTTCCATGGAGAATCAGAGATAGAGATGTTGAACCGTGGTAACCTGCTAGTTAGGTTTCCCAGGAATAAAAATGCCAGAGGATAAAAACAGGAGGGCATTTTTATACAGTCTGCTCTAGAATTAATGCATTAAAAAAAAAAGTCTTTGTAGTGAATCATCTTAATTTCACGCTACAACTAGGCTTTTATTAAAGTCAAATTTTATTTTCTTTAACCACCCTGCCTTTTAGTAATTGAAAAAGAAAATCCTTTTGCAAACATAACAGTACCGAATCTTCTCCTACAATGCTTGATGAGATTGGAGAAGACAGACCACTCTTCGATACATAATCTCTCCTGTGTCTCTCAACAAACTCTGCCTCGTAACATCGGGCTTTCTCCACCACACTTAAGAGCAGAGGTTAGATGGTTTTCTTATCTCCATCCCGCTTTTATGTCTAAACCCACTCTGCATTCCCAAAACCAATCATCACCAGCAGTGTCCAGAAAACTCCAGGTGCGTCCATTTAGGGGTAGATGAAAGAAAAAGCTTTTTGGCTTGCAATCCAAATTGTTTTACATGGAGACTTGTTGACCGAGAGACACTGCCAACTGTGATCCTTTGGACGAATTTCTGCTTCTCTAGCCATCCTCTATATTTGCCTCATATTCTACGCAGTTTCATTACATACTTTTGGCTTAACACTAGATATCTTGGGTAGACTGTCAGCTCAATTTGATTTGCTTCAATAGTAATAATCTTTGTCTGATTGGATTTTCTCTCAAACAGCCATATTTCTTAAAGGTTTCGAACTATTGAACACTGCTAAAAGTGTTTAATGTGCACTAAAATGCTCTGCAACTTGGATTGTTTAGTATCTAAATGTCATTTCTCATACATTTTATAATCTTTATTTTAGGCTAGTCCTCTGCTTCACAGTCCAGTCCAGTAGATGGTGGAAATTCACTTTATCCATCCATCTAGGAACCTCCATAGTCCAACCAGGAACCGTCGGAGGCCGTTGGTGACCATCAGAGACTATTGTTTTTATTGCCATTTTTTACAACCTCCGCTCAACATTAACACACTACAGGCAATTCAGGAATGCAGATTATCCTAATAAAGTCTTTGGACTGTGGGAGGAAACGTACCAAGCATGGGGAGAACATGCAAAGTCAATGCACACAGATCCTACATGGGATTTGAACCCAGGACCTGAAGGTGCAAAGCGACAGTGCTAGCCACTAGGAGGAAATTCACTAAGCATACAAAATTCCAGTATATACAATATACAATATAACATTTGAAACTTAAAAATGTAAAATCTAAAACAAAACCAACTAAAGTTCGATCAAATTGCATATTTGATTAAATCACACAACTGTAGCAGATATGGGTATTTTAAGTAGTGTATACATTTTTAAATAGCAATTGCATTATTTATAAAGTTCACCTTTTTTAAATGAAAGAATTTTGGCATCTGTGTCCCCTCAGTTTTTACCCCCGTGTAACTGGATGTGACTGTGACCTGAGATTTAATGAGGTGAACAAATCTGAAGCCCGGACTAAATAAATAAGTAAAAAGATAAAATACCATAAAAATTGCTAGTGAGCATAAATATTGGACTTTGGACTATTAAAAATGGATCATTTGTTTTTATAAACACAGGCTGATCATATATTACAGCGAAGCGAAGCACAGCAACATTATGTGGCAATAACATGAAGTCAGCTGACGACCTTGATGTATTTAATGACCAGGTTTATCACATCTATGATATTTTTCTTTCCTGATGGCACGGCCATATTCCAGCATAACAATTAAAAAATGTTTAAGGTTTAAACTGTCAAGTGTTCCTGAAAGCTACAAGCAAACTGTTTACTACATTATGTGCTATAATCATGTGTGACTAGAACATGAACACACATTAATCCTAAAGCTGATGTAATACTGGCATTTTTACGCATACTCACTGTCGATATGTGATGATGACAACGAGGATGGCGGGGATGCAGAAAATTACAATAATGACAGCAAGTGCCAGCAGTGCTCCTTCCGTATACCCCAGTGACTGTACGGCTTTCTTCACGCTTTGCACGATGTCAGGCGTACGAATCTCCAAGATGCGGCTGCCCCGGCCCAGGTACGGCTGGAACTCCTTATTGATGTCCAGTAACTTTCCATCCAAAAACCTGAAAGAGCAAGGAGATCGAACGCCTAATAACTACTGCATAAGGCATGTGGAATATCTTGGATGCCTCTTCTTGTTCAGTAAATCAAATAAAGATTTTAGACTGGTGATACTTAATCATCTTTGTGATTCAAAAGCTTTATCATAGGAAGAATCCTGCCTGTCAGGGAGCTTAAGATACAAAATCCTTTTAGATTTGTGGTCCATAATGTTCATGGCGACCTCTAGGGATGCCATACCAGGACCTATCCTCGAACTTATCAGAGGGACAAACATGTCTCTTTGCACGGAGCAATTTTAAAAAACAATTGAAAACTGCTGTTATTTAGCAAAGAGGAAATTTTTGGTGTCAGATGGTATGTTCATATTGTGAGCATAAGCAAGTATAAGAATAATCTAATGTGTTTGCACCAGCCTAGGAAGAAAGTCTCGGTTAGGAAGTCTATCTGCTGTAGTTGTATAAGTGTGTGTGAAGATGTGAAGTGAGAGAGGAGGGCAGAAAGGGTCTCCAGGGATGAGCTGTCACTCTTTGTCAGAAGGTTGAATGGCATAACTGGGGCTGGTGTCATGAGAGGGTAAAACAGCGAGTTGGACCATGGTGTCTTATCTGGAAAGTATGACGACACCTTACAGATGCTCAAAGCCTGGGTCATGAAGAAAGTCGGGGCAATCGAGTAAAGGGAAACACTAAGGGTTTTTAAGAAATGGTAAAAAAAAAAAAAGATCAGGTGAGGGTGAAGGACTGAGAAAGAGAACAAATGGCTCACTTGAATAACTCCTGTCTGGAGACAGCCCTGTTGGTCATAGGGTCGATGGCATACACCATGAGGTCTGAGCTCGAGTAGTCTTCTTGTTCGTAGGTTTCTCCATATCGCCGTGGTCCAATGGATTCCACCACTACTTTGGCACCTGGGATCTGGTCTTGGACATAGTGCTCCAGGATGCTGCAAAGTAAAAAAAAAAAAAAGCATAACACAAAAAGCCTGGGCGATACAGAGCAACAATTATCCCCCAAATTAAACCAAATTTGTTGGTTAGGACCTGATGGGTTTAACAAGTGGAAGAAGGGACACACTTGAGAATGAGATTGATAGACTCTATCACTTTGTGTGTGTGTGGCACGAAAGGAGCCTGGATTGATAGATTACTTATTAAGAGGCCAATCCTAAAGAACAGCACCTGGGACTGTGAGGTCAAGGCAACCCAGGACCACAGAGTGAGTGAATGTGATTTGTGTGTGTGGTACATTGTACTGTAGTTTCTTACTCAGACGTTTCTTTGATACGCGTCTCTAGCATGTCTTGCGCTCCTACAGACACAGTGCTTGGCGAGCAAAGTGGTACGGCTTCATCTTGAGCCATCAAAACACAAATCACGTCTGGTTGGCCGAAATCACAGCGGCCATGCGCGAGCAAAAAGAAACATGAATCGAGTAAAAAAAAGGAAGAATAAAAAATAGTGAATGCTTCGCCTGTATCCATTAGAAGAACAGAGAGAGCCTGCTTTGGTCTTTTTTCCTTTAGAGGAACGTAGGACACAGCAGGAGGCCTGGTTCAGAGACTTTTGCTTTTGGAAGAATCAAACAGCATCGAAAAACAAGTACGCCACACCCAGACCAGGCACACTCAATGGGCTAGGCTTGGAAACATGCTGACCCTTTCATTCGTTATTACCATATTACAACTATAATCTGCCTTTGGATGATGTCTGGGACAACTTTATTTGAGGGAGAGTAATAACTTTACAGTAGGCGTTTATCTGCGCCTGGGTGGTGGGGAAAGAACGGGATGTTTTTTTTTTACCCAATCAGTTGCTCCTTGTTCTGCTCCACCACAGTCGGGGGCACGTTGGACACCACCACCTGCATATCCAGCTGATTGACCACGGACACCTGGGGAACAGAGCGTACATCTGACAAGCTGCTCGGATGTTCTAGTAACATTAAAATAAAGAGGGTTTTTTTTGTTTGTTTTTTGTCATTTCTAGCCGTACGAATGTTAACACTCGCTATACATGCCCAGGATGTAGAATATGTATTGTTTATTTATACTTAACACTAAACACCAATACAATACGTCTTGAATATTCTAATAATTAGCAATGTACTGTACATGTAAAATTCTACGTAATATAAAAATATTTCTCATTTCCTAGTTTTCCATAGTTCACAACCCAAGGTACAGTAAGTGCTCCGCTTCTTTTAGAACGCTTTTGCTTAATGGCCACGAAGACATCAAAGAAGTGTGTCTGTCCCGACTTCCTCCTGCTCCATTAAGCACTAGTTAATGGACCCAGTTTGGAGATCTGTACATTACTGTTTAATTGCCCATTCATGAGACCTTCCAACTGGCATCCCTTGGATTCCTTCTGGTGGGCTGTTAAAAAGCGCAAATTCATTTAAAGCTAGCAGCCAGAGAACTGGCACAAGAGGAAAAAAAAAAAAAAAAAAAAGACTCCGTAGAGTTTAAATGGGATCCGGCAAGCTCACAAATCAATGATGTTCATTTGTCAGTGCTGGTCGGTCTCAAGGTGTACAGCCTCTCTGTTGGGGGAATAATTAACTCTCTGCTGTCTAATATAAGATGCATTTTTTGGCAGCTCTGGCATTCGAATAGTACTTATGCGTAGGTGGTTGAATTTTTTTTCTACTCGGCTAGTAGTAAACCATCTAATAACCACGCAGGTTAATATCAGATTGTGACAAAAGGGAGAGCTCATTCAAGAGCTGGGTTTAACAATGCATCATTTGGATTTTGTCCAAGTGAAGGGGGTTTTGTCATTTGAGAGCTGGGTTTAACAATGCATCGCTTGTGATGGAGAACATGTTGAGTAGTACTGTACCTTTATACTGAGAAAAGAGTTACTCTACTGAAATGTTCAATTTGAACGAGCTGTCAGTTCACTGCAAAAAGTGATATCTGATATAAGGTGAAAATATCTTATATAAGAATATTAAACTTATTCTACAGTAGACAAAGTTTCCTATTGTTTTAAAATGTAAATTTCTTTTCTGTTAATAGAACCAGTAAGTTACATTTAAAAAAAGACTGAAAATGTCTAGAAATAGGCTTAATAATCGTATATTTTGTATGTTGTAATCATACAGGCAGTACGCTAGCTTAGTGATTAGCACTGTTCGATCGGGTTCGATTCCCGCCTCGGATCCTGTTCATGGAGTGTGCGTGTTTGGTGGGTTTCCTTCGGGTACTCCGGTTTCCTCCCACAGTCCAAAGACATACAGGTTAGACTAATTAACGTTCCCAAATTGCCCATAGTGTGTAAGTATATGCGTGTCCCTCACAATGTTTTGGCACCCCGTCCAGGGTGTACCCCCCACCTCGTGCCCTAAGTGTTTTGGGAATGGCTCCAGGCCCTGTACGACCCGGAACATACAGGATACAGTGGTATAGAAGATGAGTGAGTGAGTGAGTAATCTTATGTTAAGAAATTTTAGATTCAACTTTCACTCCATTCACTTTTTTTAATGTTAATTAAGATGCAATGCCCACTTTTCGTTTTCCTATAAATGGGAGGGTGAGAATCCTTTTTAAAAGTGCTAAAACCAGTAAAGAAGCACTGGGCCACCTGCATATGTGCCTGAAACGATTTCGAACAGTAAATAATTAGCATATTAATATGTATATGTTGGTGTATTTCACCTTACAAACATTTTGCTCTGCAAGGACAATGTGCACAATACTGTGTATACATGTTTCATTGTATATGGATTATGACTTTCAAGTTTTTGGATGCAACTAATTAGAACTGAAATGCTAAGGCTTCGTTTAAAGATTTACAACTAATGAAGAAACCACAGGGGATTAAAAATAATTATAAACTGCTGTTAAGTACGTATAGTGACAAACTAATTTTGTCACTATACGTGTATATTTGACTATGTAAAGCTGCTTTGCGGCAATGAAAATTGCTAAAAGCGCTATACAAATAAAATTGAATTGAATTGAATTGAATTTTACACTGTTTTTCCTGTCTCACATACCCTCAGTCTTTCCGTCTATCTGAAAATCTACGCCTCTCTCTTCTGTCCATCCCACTGCCTGTCTCCGTCCTTGTCTTTTTTCCCCTCCCTATCTCACTCTTTAAAAGCCTTCCTGGCACACTCACCACAACCTCCGCGCTCCCTCTCAGGCCTCCTCCGTAGTTGTCGGTGGCGACGACGTCGAATCTGAAGTAGGATCGGCGCATGTTGCGGTACATGATGGCGGTCTTAATGACTCCCGTGTACGGCTCGATCACAAAGCTGTCCTTGCCCTCAGCCGTCGGAGGGATGATCAGCTCGTACTTCATGGCGCTGTAATTCCCTGTGTCTTTATCCAAAGCCTGCAGAACAAACAGGTTGATCGGTGATACGTGAGAGAAAGCGCAGGACAGGCACTACACCTACTACATACAGTTCCCACTCACAGATTTGTAGGTTGTAAGTTTCAGGATGACAAAGCTGTCACGATCACACTGCCCTCCGCTGCACTGAACATTTTTAGGGTTTTCTCTGCAGTGACAATGATTTCGAGGAATTCTCTCTTTTTTTGTGTGTGTGTGTGTGCACCAGTGTGTAAGTAAGTGCTGTGTTTGTCTGGCAGCACCAACAGGATCGTTGTTAATCCGTATAAGGTTCTCACTATGTCCATGAGATCCGCTTCACTAAATATTGTCACAGTATATTTGTATTTATGTTCACTACCTAGGCTCTGTATCGAGCAGCTTTTCATTACCACTGCGGAAGAAAAGTGTCTAATTGATTAAACACATCTGGGAAGCAAAGCCTGCCAGTACCTTGCAGATTGAATGCAAACATTAAGCACGGCAACATGAAACTGATCTGCTAACTGGGACCACCACCACCACCACCACCACCACCACTTCAGTCAATCATTATCCTACTTGGCTAAATAACGTCCTTAAAAACACAAGGTCAAAAAGCTGCAAATAACCAGCTTATAATGTTCAAAGCGTATAAGAGCTATGAGATTATTTTACTCTGTTTTCCTCGAACATGGTCTAATATCATTAGCTACAGCTCTCCTCTACGACACAACAGCGAGGAAGCAGGGATGGTGGGCGCTAGCTCATGCTGTGTAAAGCCAACTACTGGAACATTTCAAGCTGCTGCTCAGGCTATGTCACTGGGCATCTGAACAGACTTGAATAAGTCTGAATAAGTTATCCGGCCTCATCCACAAACAGTGATACCTCGGCATATAAATTTAATCCGTTCCAAAGGCGAGCACTTAAGGAGCAATTTCATATCATTAAACCTATTTTCTCATAGGAAATAATGTAAATGCAGATCATCCATTCCAGCCACCCAAAAATATTACCAATATTACCAATTTCCAACACTATAATCAAATTTTGTTATGTATATGTGCATATAAAACAAAACATTTAGAAAAGACATAAAAATGTAGTAAATATCAAATAAATAAACATTAAACCTTACTTTACCTTAGTTTGTGCAATGGTTACTTTAAAAAAAACGAAACTGAAAAAAAGCTCCCTTTTCTTCTTGATACCGTCCTTGATAACATGTTGCGTCGCCACACTGATTTTTTTATCATTTTTATATGGCGTGCACTTCCCATATGGTGTATTGCCCCACCAGTTGTTTTGGTTCGGCGTTTTTACTCTCGCAAGACTTTCTCTCTAAATTACGAAGGGAATCAGCTGACCATGTTTAAAGAGAAGGCGGGAATACACCAGGAGGCCCACGCTCCATTGTTGTTTCCAGCGCTGCATGAGACTGAATCCTTCGGTCTCTTTGCGGATACATCAAAATGGATTACTCCCCACTGGGACACGATTAGAGGACAGCGTTTTTCCATCACCCTGCTCCTGGATTGAATCATAAAGAGAATGAGGCAGATACTCCCACACTGCCACGTGCACACCCTCGGACACAGGACTTGGGGCTATACATCCATTCATATACACACCAAAATAGTTTGCATATAGTTATAAATAGTCATATTTTGTGACTGTTTCGTATAATACAGTACACATTTGGGCCTAGTATATTGTTTTTTTGTTTGTTTTTTTACCTGCTACCGGAAGTGCATAAAACCGGCAATATGTGTAACCACGGCTAATTTGCACTCCTAGCCCTGAGTGGATGTGGCCTTTTATTTTGTTTATTTTTTTGCATTCAATATGCAACTGATATTTTCTGTTTTTTCACTCCAGAGCTCTGAAAAATCAATTTTTTTTAATAAAGAAGTACTACATAGTTACGCCTTTATACGAGGGGTGTTCAAGGCAACCAAGAACTTTTGATTGTGCAGAATAACAGAACACAGTTATGAGAGTAAAAACTACCTTCATTTCTCTATATACAGTAATCTCCTGCTACAATAATGCACTTATTCTGGTGTTTCACTAGTTCTTGAATATCATCAAGGTAAAAAGGTTTTCTCAGTATTCTGGGTTTTGCATTGTCCTGTAAAAACAGAACGCCTTCGGTGATCGAACCAGGTCGTTTATTCCGGTTGCTTGACTGTTCACGGGGCTCGAACCAAGTCATCCGAGATCGTTGCTCACACGAGTTTAGCCTCCTTTAAAAGGTTTGCACTTTTTTTGTGTTTTACTGCAGACAAGACTCTCATCACTGTACTGTGCTTGAAGTCTTCTGTAAATGTCAAAATGAACAATTTCATCACAAGTTCTAGTTGGTCTTGACCATCCCTTGTAAAAACATTTAAAGTTGTAGAACAGTACATTCCTAAAACAAATTGGTTCCCAAAATAACAGATATGAAGCATCACAAAAAGGAGTACAGCATGTTACCAAGATACTCCCCATGCAGGCACAACGCAGTAAAGGAAAGAACAGCGACGAGACTGGATACATAAACATCTCTTCACAACAAAATGTACTATCAAATAAACTCAACATATTTAAGTCTCTTGTTACTAGAAAAATTATAGCATATTAGAAAGGATGCATGAAAGATATTCTTTTAGGGTGAACTTGCTTGCATGCCAAACATTTTATTCAATCCTCCTCCTCCAAATTTGCAGTTTTGGTGTCAATTGAAATCATCTACTCCTGCGAACGCCTGTCTGAAGAACAGCAGAGCTGAGAAAGAGGTGGTAGAGGTTGTCTTCTTCTATGAGGTCTTTTTACGGGGCGGTCAATACCAAAATGGAAAAGTCAGAGTGGAAAGGCAAAACAACAATGGCAACAGAAGTAAGATAACGAAACAAAAGTGAAATATTTGCATTTCGTAGAAGACAAAGCAGATGTGATAAGGAGGGAGAAAAAAATTTAAAGAGCAAGTTTAAAATAGCGGATTAAGAATCGGACACAACAACTTTAATAGCACTTTACTTATACTAGGTGAGCCATGAAAGTCATACTGACAAGCATGTACTGTTCTCAAGCAGGAAAGATATGCAAGAGAGGCAAGACATGTAAATGCAAGCTTTTAGAATGGAGGGTCACTGATCGGGGGAGGAAGCATTTAATGTTTTTAAGGAAGACTGGGCTTGCACCTCCAGGGTCTGGGTTTGATTCCCGCATTGGGTCAGCCTGCACGGAGTTTGCATGTTCTCCCTGTGCTTGGTGGGTTTCCTCCAGGTACTGCGGTTTCCTCCCAAAGTCCAAAGGCATGCAGATTAGGCCAACTGGCATTTTGAAGAACCATCTGAATGTCTAAAAAAATGACTAATCATTGCATTTTGCATAATATGCCCCCATTTATATAGAATTGGCACTGCGAGATCTAGAAAATTAATCAAGACCTTCTGATGAATACGATTGCAGAGCTCAACAGTGCAGTAGTATAAGTAAGATTAATGATGATACAACGGGACTGTAGCGATGTCCTCCCAATCAGTTGTCCTATTTCTAAATGAAGTATAGAACAGGAAAATTAAAGCCATCATGAGTCCCTGTTTCACTTCAGTATCACATTGACACTAATTAGCAGAATGACAGAGTTGAATAATGCATCCAGTGTCAGTCTGCTCCACCATGCAACTGTTTACAGAATAAGAACACAAGCAACGCTTTCAACTCCGTGTCTTCTTCCCCAGGCGTCAGCCCAAGCAGCGTTTTTTACGTGTCTTTTCTCCACCTTCAAACTATTTAAAGAAGGATGAGAAAGTAGATTAGTCTAAGCTATGCGCCGCTGAGCCGCTTCGCAAATCTATTGCAATCTATTGCATGAGTCATGATGGCTTTCCTGGCACCGTACCACAGAGCATCTGAGCGAGAAGAAGACACCGCTCTCCTGCTCAGACACCTTTTTAACAATCCGCCTGCACACGCAAATACAAATGTGCACATACGCATTCATGACCACATCCGCTTCAGTTTTCATGCATAGCTATGCAAAGAAATGCCAGTGTAGTGTAGGTTTTAAGAGGTGGCACTGCTTAGGGGTGGGGGTGTTGTTGGTGGAGCTGAAAGGTAATAAAATATAGCTTAAGCATTGTTTATTTAATGCATTAACCAGGGATTTCCTACGAGTTGGGACTCACTTGATTTCAAATGGAATCATGAAACTGATTATCAACCTTCTCTTCTGTTTCATTGATTTATTGTAAAGTTGTTCATGTTGATGCAATATTTAAAGAAAAAATTGTTGATTTATATAAAATTATCATCATAACTAGCAGATGAACTGATTGTCAAATTTGTCGGAAACAGCATCAAGGGTCAAATTTCTGAAATAGTTCCTTCCTTCCTGTTTGTCATATAAAAATGTTACTTCCATCTTTGTGGTCTTGAGCATCTATGCAAGAACATTTTATTACGTCACGTTTTACGATAAGCTTTTAAATCAAACCGGAGATTTTGGTTGTGAGTTATAAAAGTGAAAAACTTTATTTTTTTAAATAATCCACTAATGCACTAGCCTAGTAACGTGCGAGTGGTGCTGTGTGTAGTATGAGGTCATACATTATGCTTTAAAAGTAGAACCGGTTTGATGATCAAACCAGACTGTTTTTTTTCTCCAATAAAAGAAAGAGATGTTAGCGAGTTCCTGGGAGCCTAGAGTTTCAGAGGTGAAGCAAGCAGTCTTCAAGTGTATGGAGAAATCTCTTGATGGTATCCAAACACTTGTGAAATGTTGGGATAATTGCTTTAGTGAAGCAGTGGATAAAAGAAGAAATTAAGAATAGAAGAAATTAAAAGAAAAATTTCATTCTCATATCGGTAATCTTATATTCTGCATAATTAAAAGTCCTGGTTTGACTTGAACACCTGATCAGTTGTGGATTAAGGTATTCTGATGCCATAAGAATTAAGCCTCCACTGCCAACATGATGACATCGTTTTATTCATCTTATCAATGTTGTGTTTAATCCTTTAGACAAACATGAATCACACAGATACAGTAAAAGAACAATGTTGTTTGTATTACCACTTATTCTCTATGCCTACATCACACAATGTGCCTAGGATAAAGTGTAAGGCCATATCGCACTACCTCGACATAATTTCTATTCTTATAAAAATACATTATTTCCACTAGACTAGTAATTAATCGCAAGAGATATTTCATTTGTTCTTAATTATTTATGTTAAACATATGTACAGTATGTTAACTTAAATGATCAATGCATTCAAATATTAATTTTCATATTTAAGAGAGTTTTTTTTTTTTTCATTTTTATGGAGTCGGTGATGTTATCAGTAACATCTGTACCACTTTATCCTGTGTCTCAGGAGACTTAGGGCACATGCCAGGGTACAGCCTTCACAGTGTCGATCCATCACAAGGCACACACACATGCACACACTCCGGGCAATTTGGGAATTAGCCTAATGTGCATGTCTTTGGACTGTGTGAGGAAACCCGGAGGAAACCCACAAAGCACAGGGAGAACATGCAAACTCCATGCACAGAGACCTCAGGTGGGAATCGAACCCGGACCCTGATGGTGCAAGGCGACAACGCTAACCACCAAGCCACCATTCTGCCTTATATATTTTTTTATATGAAATGAAAATTAATTATAGTGGCAAAGGACTGGGATCAAAGAAAATTCATAATGTCAATTCGGGGGCAAAGAGTATGTAAAAAAAAAAAGCTTTAATACTGTACTGAGATTTATGACACAGAAAACGATACACCTCACTCAAAATGACTATGGAGTTATTTTCGGCTTTGGCTGAGATGTCAGAGCGGCTGGCTTTAAATGCTTGTAAAAATAAATTACCTAGAACAAATAGCTTATGTAGAATAACACACACACACACACATATATATATATATATATATATATACAGTATATGATTCCATTCGTCAACAGTTTAAAACAACTTAAACAGATTAAAACAACAGATTAGTTTATACTATATAGTTATATAAATTATAATATATAATTTGGTAAAAAATTTTAAATCAATAATTTTTCATTTATCACCTAATTGAAATGGATTATGTACTAATTGGCATTGTTCCAGCTTCCAAGGTGTTATGTATCCATTAGTTTCATATTTCCGATTCTATCTATTTCCTTTCAGGTTAACGATATCAAAAACCTTCTTGCCACACTCATGCTATTTCACTATTTATACTCCATGCACTTCAATACCAGATAAACTTGGACAATACGTATACACTCCGAATGAAGGGAATAAAGCCTCAGCTTCAGGAAAAAAGTGGCAGCTCTCTATCCTCACACTCCTCACATACTGTATAACGACCTTGAGCGTATATATCGGCTTTCCTTTCTCGGAGAATGCCAGGGCGACCTTACTTACAGCTCGTCAAAGGCAAAAGACACTGCCTGCTGAGAGCGAGGAGGCACAGAGAGCAGAAAGGGAGCAGAAGAAAGGAGGAGAAAGGGAGCGAGGCTGTTAATGAAGACTTTGTATGTGCTGGAGCAGAATGCCTGGCTGATTTACGAGGATCTTCATGGCTGGCTTTTTGTCGCCTGCGCTGTTGACAATTACGGTGAGCTCTGCATCATGGTCCCTTGGAATTTCACAGCCAAACAATCTCACAGAAGCCAGTTGAATACTGTCCACACCTGCTTTTTAACACCCCTGGACTGTCAATCCAGTACCAAACAGTGCATCCATTACCACCCGAAAAAAAATTTCTGACAAACACCTACACTGTCGACAAACAAGAGTTATACCCACTCAGTGTTGAAGGCAATTTTCTGTCTAGACAGCTACATCTGAGGAGATGGATGTCTTTCGGTGCTACTCGAGCTTTTCTGGAGCAGGCATTAAATATGAACGGTAATAACCTAAGGCTTTATCATGATGTACGATTTTCATTACAACGTGATATTCAAAATGTGACTACAGGTTTATCTGTACCTGAATTGCCGGGTATCTTTTTAAACAAACAGGAGCCCCAGCATACATATTATAGCCTTTCCCAAAAATGATGCCGCCGTAAAACCTTCTAAATAGGTGGTTGAGCAGAGTGATAACAGTTTAAAGTGTCCACGGTGCCTAAAGTGGATGTTAAATATCGTGGTTTATCATATAACTGATTATCGCAGTTACCGGAGAACCTTAGTGGAGCGCACAGCGAGTATTCATTCGGTACAAAAGTGCACTTTCGCAGCAATTAATCTGGTTCATGTGTCTGAATCAGAGTGACATTGATCATTAAAGGTCCCATATTTTACTATGCTCCAGCTGAAATGAAACCTCAGACTACGCACTTTTTTATGCCTTGAACTTAGCAGTTGACGTCTACACCAAAAAACAAAAAAAAACAGAATGCAATCCAAAATGCACAGCGGGTTCGGTTCAACTCCTGCATTTGGGTCGATTCAGGGTCGACTCACATTCTTGCTGTAATCAATCTGCACCTGAATTCGCTTCAAAGCAGATCCAGACCACCTCGCTGTGATCTCTCCTGTCTAAACTAGAAAACATCAGAATTCATTTCAAATGGACGACACACTGTATATGTGGAAGCACCTAGAAGGGGTTATGATGTAACATTCTAGAAATAACACTCCAGAATACACACAGTGCATCTTAATACATTTAAATATTGTGAAAATGTTTTTTTTTCCATCATATACTGTATATGTAGGATTTATTACATGTAATGTGAACAATTCCAAGCCTTTTTTCTTTTAATTTTGATGATAATGATGATGATTACTGCTTATGGCTCATGAAAAAAAAAAAAAAAGAACACTATCTCAAAATATTTCAATATATAAGATCAATAAGTAAAGAAAGAATTTACAATACACAGATTTCCAACTTCTGAAAAAATGTAATTTATACACTTGATACTTGGTCAGGGCTCATTTACATTATCAATGCCGCATGGCAAAGAGCCGCTCAGCCTGTGTCATTGCTAAGGCGTTATTTAAAACCAGGTTGCTTTTATAGCAGCCTTCAGCTCTTCTGTATCGTTGGGTGGTGTGTTTCTCATCTTTCTCTTGACAATACCACCATGAATTTTAAGTCAGGCCGAGTTGGCTGATCAATCAAGCAGAGTAATATTATGGTCAGCAAACCACATAGTCATAGTGTGCTGAAAAGGAAACTGGCATAAAACCTCCTGGTAGATGGACGTATTGACTTTGAACTCAATAAAGCACAGTGGACATGGCAACCTAAATCATCACCAACTGTCCAACTTCACATTGGACCTGTGCAGATAATGGCACAATCAATCTTGGATTCTTTGCCTTTCAACCAGTGGTTAAAAGCATTGGACTACAGTTCAGAAGGTCTCAGGTTCGAATCCCACGAACATGCCCTTAACCCCCCAACTGTTTAGATACAGTATATAATGGGATAAAAATGTCGCTCTGGCCAAGACCATCTGCCAAATGCCTAGATTAGATTCTTCCTCCAGACTCTTGAACCATACTGTGTGTGTGTCTATACTGTATGTTGTTAGTTAGCTTCAACATTTTATCAGGATGTTGATAAACTACAGAACAAAACCCAATAAAAGTTTTATAAACTCTAACATAAAAATAATCTTCAGCCCAGCCATTGGCTCGAAGCTCCATGCATTGCAGAAACTACTCATAAACTGGTGCTTTGCATAATGTTTCAGTACAAACCTCAACCTGCAGGACAGATGTGAATGTCTTCGCGTCCTCTGTGACCCCAGCCAGGTAGAGCTGTTTAGTAAAAACAGGTGGATGATCATTTTCATCTTGTACTTCAATGATCACCTTGGCGGTGTTACCTGTGTGCAAAAAAAAAGTTGCACATTAAGTAAACCAAATCTTACTGTACATAACTTTTAATTCAGTGCCTTGGCTTCTTGGTTTCTTTTTGACTAATCTCTTACACCGATGTTTGGTGCATAACCTCCTCTATGTGGGCAGAGACATGGATTTGGCATGTTCTGGATTCAATCCTGTTTCGTAGAACGTTCAGCTGGGATGTTAATTGGAATTGTTTTAATAAGCTAATTGATTAGGTATGTTCTCTAACTAAAGTAAACTCTGGTTTCTTCCAGGATCATATATAGATTAAAAAGGCCATTCGACTCCTAATAGCAACTAGTTGTACCACAAATAATTTTAGCTTTCACACTAGTGCATGATGAAATCTCAGGTAATCACAAATCCTATCCATTATTTATACAACTTATACTGTGTAGGGTAGAACATGGAGTAAAAGGCTGGTGTCACCCTGGATGGGGTGCCAACACATCTCAGGGACAAAAGCACACTCATTCATACTACGACCAGTTTGGTAATGCCAGTTAGTCTATAATGTGTGTCTTTGGCCTGTAGGATGAAACCAGAATACCCAGATTAAACACAGGCATGGGGAGAGCATGCAAACTCTACTTCTTATAATTTTGTTATAATTTGTAAACAATGTTGCAATGTTTGGCATATTATGTAATCCCAATGATGCTCATCTCAGTTCCTATGCGAAAATGTGGAAGAGTTTAAGGGGGTAAATACTTGCGCAAAGCGCTCTAGCACTTAATCTCAATTGCAGGCAAGGAATAAACCTATGATTAAATTATGCCGCAAATGGCAGCCGCTGCACTCCTACTCAGAGTTGATAAAGTGAGTTCCTATACATAGCAAAATACTGCTCGGCAGATTATGCCCTCTTTCTTTTCGGTCATTTCTCAGAGTTGAAAGCCAAGTCATGTCAGTTCCCAGCGACAGAGAGTCATAGCTTCATCCATCATATGACATAACAGAGCATTATACCACAGGGACGTCCAAACCATTCTCTTGTGTGCCACTGGCACACAGCAGGCGACTTGACCACGGCGTGTCACATGGTCAGGGCTAATGCATCACGGCAGGCTGATCTGTGTTGTACTTAATTGTTTCTGCTAATTGAAGGAAAGAGCTTTCATTTACGTAGTTCATAAAAGGTGACACACGCATCCTTTTCCCAGCGATATTAATCAACCAGCCTTATCTACATTTGCATTTCATCAACTACTGAAGAGTTGTTGTTTTTTTTTCAGTGAAGTCTGGACCTGTCAAGATGTCTGCCAGAAAATGTTCACTAACAGAGGAACAGAGTGGTGTTGACATGAATGCCTGTAATATGCAAAATTTCTCATCATAATTGGCTTTTAAACCCGGGAAAGAGAATTTGTTTTATAAAAAAAAAAAAGTAACAAATGCAAACAGTGATTTGAGAAACTAGGACTTGGACAGATCCAGGGACGTCAACATAGTGGGAGCAATCTTGTAAATAAATTAAAGCTCCCAGCTCCCAACTAACTGAAAGTGTCTACATGATGGGCGAAAGCAAACAGCTCCACATTACCGTTCTGTAATTGGTGACAGAAGTGTATAATTAATCTCTGATATGCACTCAAGCTACCAAGGTGTTTTTATTAGATCTTAATAGATTTTCTTAGCGTCCCTATCTGTACGCTGTTGTCGTGTGAAATGGAAATTTAGAATCAGATGAACAACGAGGCCTGGGGTTCATGTCGCGGATAAACACTGTGCAGAGATTTCAACAACATGATGAGAACTGGAGAGACAAAATTGGTTGTTGACTCACTTTTTGCTGGAGCCCGCAGGTTGGATGAGATCACTCTCATGGAGTCGGCCTCCACGCGCAGCACGTAGCTGTTGTTGCTCTCAAAGTCCAGAAGCTTAGCTGTACTGATCTCTCCGGTCTGGTTGTTCAGGCTGAATACGCCTGTGGCAAAAGTACATTTAATCAAAGGTTAAAATCTAATCGGAAAAAAAATATTTAAAAAAAGGCAGTAATAAATAAGACAGCAATCAATTATCAAATTATTATTAGTTATACTACACACCAAAAGTATGTGGACACCGAACTACACCCATACATGGGTCTTCTCCAAACTGTCCCAAAATTTTTGAAGCAAACAACTGTATATGATGTCTCAGGAGTCTCCACGTGAGATCATTCGATCCGCAAGATCTGACACATGTTTTATGCATGAATGCACTTCCTGTTGTAAACCTCCCATGTTTCTACCCTTATTGTATGGGATTTGGGGTTAAGGGTCTTGCCCAAGTACCCAACAGTGGTGGCACAGCAGTGATGGGGCTCAAACACCCAACACTCCAACCAGCAACCCAGCGCCTAAACAGTCTGAGCCACCACTGCCCCATGTTTGTATGCTTTAGCAGTTGAATTTGCCCTCAACCCATTAAAATTACACTTGGTGCTTTAGTTTTAGTGCTTTTGCTTTGTTGCTTTGGGTTAGACTAAAAAAAGAACAGAAAACGGTATGATCAAAATCCTCCAAAGCATTGCAACACTTCACATTCTGCATGTTCTCCCTGACCCATGAGTCTCATTCAAATACTTTTATCTTGTATTGTATTTTAGTTTTATTTCTTTTGATTGTTCCATAAAGCAACCCTGGGTCTGTGAAAGGTGCTATAAAAATGTAATGTATTATATTATTAGCATTACTGGCCTCATGACTTGACACACAACTTGTGTGTTTTAACTTGAGGAAGTCGTAAACAAAGATTTATGGCTGATGAAAGAAATGGTGGAAGGGAGACGTCCTAGGGTTGAGCTATCAAGATTTAAGCATCCAGCCTAAACATCAAGCTTTTATTCAGCATTCAAAGACCATTAATTATCAACAGATTATGATTTGTTTGTTTATTTACCTTTTTTTCCCCTTCTGCGACAGGCAGAGCTGGCGACTGACAGTTGGTGTAATTAACGGCGTGAAAGTACTTTTAAATTCTATGGTACTGTGAATCCAAAAAAGTTGACAATAAACCATGGAGGTGGTGGACAGTCCTGAGAAACTTATAAGATTTACATGCACTTTATATTCCTACTTGTTCTGCTTTAGAATATCAGCTTACTTCTAGGGTTTCGGGGTTGAATCCCAAATAGCGTAAAAATGGAAAGCTAGTGTGTTATATACTGTACTGCTCAACAATTAACGGTTATTAGAACACCTGTGATGTGGATTTATATGTACAGGTACTGCCGAGCTCTCTCAGAGGGGAGGGATGAGAGGTACTTAGCGCTCCCACATTAATCATGGCTCTACAGCCAATCAGGAGTGTCTGTGAGCTCATGCAAGCGGAAGGAGTGGATAGCGCTGTCCTCCAAGTGTGTTACGCCGCCCCCAACAGTGCGTGAGCAAACAGTTTAAAAAGATGCGGTCGGCTGGCATTGCATAGTTTGGAAGAAAACACGTGATAGTCTTCGGCCCTCCTAACTGAGTGGTAGTAGTAGCCTTAATGTGGGAGCCCGCTAGTGACGGGGAAGAATTGGACACAACTAAATTAGGGAGAAAATCAGGAAAAAATAAATAAATAAATAAATAAATAGTAGTTGTGTGAAGAAGTACAGAATACTTGGTCTGAACTGGATCACAGGCACTTGATTATACTCCTTATAACAGACAGTCTAATATTTTTAATTTTTTTTACTTTTTCACTCCTTTTTTACTTTTTTTTTTAGATTATACTCCTTATAATAGTCTAATATTTTTATATGTTGTTGGTTGAACTTGGCACAGGTTGGCACTGCATGAATTGCCTGGGGTTTGGGTATAGGTTGGGAATTGAACCCAGGCCTTCTGCATGCCAGGCGAGAAACCTACTTATTTTTATATAATAGTCAATAATTTTGTTAGAGAGAGATGGTCTGTTGTTGAATCAAGTCTAGGATTCTGTAGTAATATTATCCATCCATCCATCCTCTATACCGCTTATCCTGTGTAGGGTCTCAGGTGATCATGGGCCTATCCTAGGGATTTTAGGCATGGGACACCCAAACCATTGGCACAAGCACACACACTCAATTATACACTAAGGGCAATTTGAAAACGCCAATCAGCCTACAGCACACGTCTCTGGACTGTGGGAGGAAATCTGAGTACCTGGGGGAAAACCAATAGACATTGACTAATAGATTATTTCATTGAATTATCTTGTTTCTCGAGAACTCCATTGAACTGTAATACGTCTTCATTATGGGAAAAGATTTCAATCAACTATGCTAAAATGAAACCTAGCCCTTGAAAAATACTTGAATTAACATTACTGAATAAAAAGAGCTACCCTTAATCTACCCAACATGGAAGCTTTCATTCATAATTAGGGATTTTTCATTCGTCTTGGTCTAAAGGCCATCAATTGCTAATGCTCTGGGTAAAATTAGGATTTCAGATGCAAATGCCAGCTGCATCTGAGGGTTCGTCATCATTTATTGAGGCTTATTTCCTCTCTTAGTTGAATTGTGCTAAACCTCTTAGATTCAGCAACTCTGAAGGGTTGGCATCACTTTATCTTGTTCTTTTTATGGCAACCGCAGGCACTTTGATTAGCTGCATGCTCTGATTTTGATGAGACCGAACCCAAACCAGACTCTCTCATTTCTGACCAACCCCCAATGTATTTTAATGGGATTCCCAATATAGCAAGCAATTTCACCTGAACACACTGCGAGCATGAGGCTTAATATTGCTGATAATATGCTTCTCTCTCTCTCTCCCTCTTCCTCTACCTGTCTTTCTCTCCCTAAAGACAACATAAGCAATAAGGAACTCCATCTCAAAGCTTTCTGTCCGTGCTCCACAGCTCTCTCAGTAGCATCCGTGCACCATCTCTGCACCCTTTTTACTCTGGGTTTAATGTGTTATACATTTAAACCTGCTAGCTTTCACTCATCCTGCAGGCTGATCATGATCATAGTGCGCTGGTGTCTCTGTATTACAGCTAGTATGCAATCGTGCTATTATCCTTTTAACTGAAGACCATAATAAAGGAATAATTCATTTTGAAATGTTAATATTCCCCCTCTGTAACCTCTATCCATGTCAGTACCAGCGTTCAATTAACCCTATTTGAAGAGGTGTTAAAGGTGTGTAATAGTTACGTCGTGTTCACATTTGCTGTGAAGTGTGCAGGTAAAAGTGAGCACTCACCCCCTTCATTCCCCTCAATGATGGAGTAGACGATGGTCTGATTTATGGCAGAAGCCAGGATGACCCCGACCACCCTCCCTACAGGAGCTTTCTCGCTGACTGGTGGGAACCTGCATGCACACACACACACACACACACACACACACAGAATGAAATTTATCACGACAATGGAACAGCTTCTGACAAAAAGTGATCTTGCTACAAAAAATACCTTTGAACAAAAAGCAAAATCTGTTCTCTAGCTCTTCTAAAAGCTTTAGCCCATCAGCTTGAGTGTCTCTGAACAGACAAGAATAATATTTATATTACAAAAAAAATAAAAATCCTTCGTCTAGTACACCAGCAGCAGAAAGCTGCTAAACAGCACAAACCTATTATTCACACACAACTAAATGTATTTCACTACTGATGCTGGGAATGCCAATCTAAACCACTATCATGTACCAGAAAGCTGTGATCGCTGTAGCAGATGCAGAACGTTTGTGCATAATCCGAAAGGGTTTTCACACCCTTTTACCCAAGAGCATAAATACCCAGAGTCATGGACAAAAATTGATGGGTGGGCTTTTGTTTTGTGAAGCAACCACTATTCATTTAGGTTCTAAAAGCACTCTTGATTCACGTTCAGGAGGAAATAATAAGAAGAAGAAACCAAAAAAAAAAAAAAAAGCGTGAGTAATTAATCAGCTACTACGGTTAATAGAATCTCGGGAGTGCTCGCTGTACCAAAGGTAATAAAATGCGAGTGAAATGTGCATGGGATGCATGAAAGTCTTATTATTGAGGGGATGCAGCTGTTTCAGAATCAGACAGCTGGCATGAAAAGCCTGCAGTGTGGAAGTGAAAAATGTCACGTCTAGGATTTACAGGCTTGGTTTGTATCATTATGTCATTAAGTGTGAGGCACAGGTCTTAATAGTATTTGATGTATAATGGCTGATGGGGTAAACGTGACAGCATCTGAATGAAGACACAAAACGTAGCAAAGTATATATGAGAGATGCCGACCGGAAAAGAGAGGGATAGTAGAAAACAATATTCTATATTAAGACACTGACAAGAACATGCATACTGGCTTCATAATATTGCTGCTGAAATACTGTTTGTATTCGAGAGTTAGTTCGTATCATTGCATTAGGGTGGAAAGATACTGTACCTTGCAGAATGTTAGCCAGAAGATTAATTTTGTGTGGAAATTATTACCAATCACTAGGATAGATAAAACCGCACCCTAAGTTTCCATAGCAACTGAATAGCTACAACCTGAATCCCATAACATCCCCCTAGTGACGCCTTAGCAACACCTAAAACAAGGATAGCATAGCAGCCACCAAATTGGTTACGACCAAGCAAGTCACAGCAGTCACTTTGCATCCAATTGGGACAGAATGGTAACCACTGAGCAACACTATAGCAACCAGTGCAAGACACTGATAATAAAAAATATATATAAGTATTAATACGTTTCATTCATTCATTTCCATACTTAAATGAGCTTATCCCAGGAGACTTTGTGTACAAGGCGGGGTACACCCTGGATACGGTGCCAAAGCATCATAGGCCACACACACTATGAGCAATTGGAAACAGCAATGGGCAATTAGCAAAGTCTACATGTATCTGGACTGTGGGTAGAAACCAGAGTACCCAGAGGAAACCCAATAGGGAAAAACAAACAAACTTCACAAGCAGACAGACAGATACCAGGCGACCCTTGACCCTGTTTTTGCCAAGTTTGACCCACTCACTCACTCATCATCTATACTGCTTTAGCCTGTATACAGGGTCGCAGGGGCCTGGAGGTAATCCCAAAAGACTTAGGGCATAAGGCAGAAAACATACTGGACAGAATGCCAGTCTATTAAAGGGCACACACACACACACTATGCACAATTCTGGAAAGCCAATTAGCCTAATGTGCATGCATTTGGACTGTGGGAAGAAACCGGAGCCCCGAAGAAAACCCACAAAGCACAGAGAGAATATGCAAACTTTACGCCATTTCTACCAGCCTAAGGTCCACTTAATAAAGACAATACAGTATGGCGTTAATTTAAAAATGTCAGATTTATTAATTTTTTTATAGCTGAAATTACGACATCTCAAGGACGCTTAACTGTACACTATAGTGATACTGACCCGAATAACATCCTTCGGCCTTTTACTGGGAAATTTTTATTTAGAAAAATTATCTATGCCGGGGTAGTGTGCTGCTGGACATTATAACCATTTACAGTTATGTTTAATGGCATGAAACACCTTGCTATTACTAATGTTAAAATTCATTTCCATACTGTTAATAGTTATTCGCTCAGCGGTCACACTTTTTCACCCTACTATTGTAAAGTTAATTAGATATAAAAAGAAAATTTTAATCTATACTGTCGTGGAAAACGTATAGTCATTTACGAATCACTTGCTCCCGAGAATCTGTGCAAAAGTATAATATAATAATAATAATAATAATGTAATAATAATGCATTTTATTTATATAGGTGCCTTTTTGGTCACCCAAGGTCATCTTCCAGATCGAAAAAAAAAAAGGAAACAATAAAACTAAATAATATTGATAACAGAGATAACATTAAGTAGTAAGAGTAGATTAAAACAAAAATTAAATAAAACGAGACAGTGTCATAATAAAAACAAATGATGATTTAGAAGGAGGTTTAAATTGAGATTTAAGACATTTATAATTTGAGATTTGAGTGCAGCCTTACATCATGTAAAATAAGCGTTTCTGAATAAATCAGTCTTAAATTGAGTTTTGAATCCGGTTGGAGAATCTGTGTTACGGATGCTTTCGGAGAGAGAATTCCAGAGGCAAGGAGCAGTAAGACTGTAATGGCTCTAGAGCCTAGAGTGGTCAGACGGGCAAGGCGTGTAACAAGGAGCCTTGATGAAGAAGAGTGGGGAGTGCAAGAGGGGGTGGAGAATTGAACGAGCTCTGATATGTAAGAGGGATCAAGATTATGAAGTGCTTTAAATGTAAGGAGGAGAATTTTAAACTCTATACTGTACTTGATGGGAGGCCAGTGGAGTTGCTGAAGGGTGGGAGTAATGTGATGAATTAAATTTGATTGGGTTATGATGCAGGGAGCAGAGTTCTGGATAAGTTGGAGCTTATGTAGGAGTTTTTGTGGTGAGCCATTTAGAATTGAATTACAGTAATCAATACGGGAGGTGACCAGTGCATGTATAAAAGTGGCATAAGTGTGTGGGGTGAGGAGCGATCAAAGACGAAAAATGTTACATATATTTTGACCTTATGGGGAGGACCTCTGTCTTATTGCTGTAAAGTTTAATCAAATTGAAGGTAAACCAAGTCTTTATTTTGTTTAAGCAGTTGGTAAGAAGGATAGAAAAGCTGAGTCAGGCTTTGTGGAGATATAAGAAGGATGTATACTGAATTTTCTAAAGATGTGACCAAGAGGGAGGAGATAGATGAGAAACAGAAAGGGGCCAAGAACAGAGCCTTGGGGAACACCACTGCTGACTCTGAGATTCTGAGAACAAACATTTGGGTACAGTCAGAGAGGTATGAGGTGAACCAGGCAAGAGGAATATCAGTGATGCCAATTATAGCTAAACAGGGATATTTAGTAGATATTTATCCAGCATCAGCAGCCATTAAAAGATCATTGGTAACCAAAGAGGTTATTGTTACTAAGGTGAGTATAAACCTGTACTGCAACTACGTAAAAAATAATTGTAAAAGGAAGATATGAAATTGAAAGGAAATTGTTGAGATTATTAGGGGTTCCACCAGGTTTTTTAAGCATGTGAGTAATTGCAGCTGTTTTAAAAGATGATGGGACAATGCTGAAAGATAGAGTAAATGTTTCGAGTTAAAAGAGAGGAGAGTGAGGACATACAAGCTTTAACAAGCTGGGTTGGGAGAGGATCGAGCTTACATTAGAAGATTTAAACTTATTAATAAATTTGGGAATTTTAGACTCAATGGGAAGTTTAAAAAAGGTGTAAAGAGGAAGAGGATGTTCAGCAGATAAGCTGTGGGGTGAGGTGTGGGAAGTATTACATAAATAGTACTATACAAATCTTTTTCTCACTATATTAATAACTACACATTTTTCATTGTTAAATAACTACACTTCCAATGTTTTAATCTAAATTGCCTTAGATTGTATGATGTGTTTACCATACACAAGTCCCTGTGAATGAGCTCTTACTATAGAAACAATTATCCACTAGAACCAACACTTTAACACATGGCTGTTGAGATCTTGAGAGTTGAATAGCTCTGTGGTATAACCTTAATTTATAGTTAAAGATAGAAAATCTTGAAAAATTGTCAATCTTTATACTTGCAGCCACTTGTTTCACTGGCTGTTTATCTAATGTGGTTTTCCTTGGAACATACACAAGATTAAAGGTCTTATATTTTACTGTTTCTTTCAGAAGAAACCAGCGCCCAGAGTGTGTGTATTAATGATCTCGTTGAAATACGCCGCAGATAAAGCTTTTTTTTTTTTTTTAATAACTTGAACTCCTTCTATTTCATTCCTTCAAATGCAGCCAATTAAATACGTTTTTTTTTTTTCTTCCATGAGGTCATTAGGGCTTATTTACTTGTTTAAATCCAGGTCCATATAATTTGCTTTGTTTAAACCCAGGCCAATATAAAAATGACAAAAGAAGAAAAAACATACTTTTTCCTTTCTCATGTTTTGTGTTAGTATACACACAGGAGATATCTGAATGACTAAAAAATACTAAAAGGTGAATGTTGCAAAATAGGTCCTTATTACAGTTACTAACATATAACATTGCACCCCATTTGCAAGTTCTTACAGCATCTGTTGCACACACTACTGTACATGAAGTTAATTAGTTTCAAACTGAAATGACACAAGGAGTCAAACTGAGACTTTCAATTTCATAGAATAACAGAACACAATTATGAAAGCAGAAACTATCTTTATTTCTCTATATAATCCTCTGATACACTAATGCACTTATCCCCCAATTTTATTAGTGCTTGGATCCCATCCCATACTGAGTTTTCTCAGTATGCCATATCCACGATTGGACTGCCTGCATTTCGTCACTGAAACACTGGCCTCCCAGGAACTCCTGACCTCGATCCAAGTCATTTCCACATGTGTGGGTCATTAAAGAGGTTCCTGGGAGGCCAATGTTTTAGACGTGAAACAGGCAGTCTGAGCATGGCTCTGTTGTACTGAGAAAATGTTCTATCTAAAATGAATCCAAGCACTAGTGAAACACTTGTAAATACACTAGTGAATACTGTCTTAAGTTTTTTTTTTTCTTTTCTTCTCCTAGTTAATGTTGGTGCTGAACAAACCAACAAGGCCCTTTGTTCTGTTCCAGGTACTGGAGAAGGCGATACACTTGAGCTGTTGTTATTCCAGGCCAGCAGATGACAGAGGCTCTCAGCAGCTTCTTCACCTCTTGTAATCCCTTTTTAAGTACTCCCTGACCACACACACACACACACACACACACACACACACACACACACACACACACACACACACACACAAACCATCTGTCTCTTCACCAAGCTGCTCTTGGCCTGCCCGCCCTGCCCATGGTGTGCTGTTTTGGCCCAGATAAGAGGGTGCATTCCTCGCTTGCTCTGAGTGTGCTGACAAAGCTATAATGACTGCTCCAATCCAGTCCACACACACACACACACACACACACACACATTTAAGTGTCTAATGAGCCCCCCTGAGGCGGACGTTCACATGAATTCCATGGCTGATCCTTTGCCCTCCGCTGCACCATGCTTAGATCTCATGTACAGCTACAGAAATGGTGCACGGATCAAAGTGTAAATAAGCGGTAAAAGAATTACTCTCTAAGAAAAAACTTTAGTAAAAATTTCAAACCGGGCATTTTGACTCAAACGAGACAGAATGAGACAGCCTTTTCCAAACTAGTTGGGGGTGTCCCAGTGTGTAGGAAAAACAGTAACATGCCACTATGGCTGAACTGTGTCCTAAACCTGTTTTAATGGCCAAAAAACAAACAAATGTAAGTTCTGTTTGTAAAACATCCACAACCCTATACTCGATTCCCGTCTCTGTGTGCATGGAATTTGCATGCCCTCCATATGCTTGGTGGGTTTCCTCCGGGTATTTTGGTTTCCTCCCACAGTCCAAAGACCTGCAGATTAGGCTAATTGCCATTCCCAAATTGCCTGTAATGTGCAAGTGTGTGTGTGTGTGTGCCCTGCGATGGGTTGTCCAGCGTGTACCCTGCCTCGTGCTGGCTCTAGGTTGTTGTCCGGGGTTCATGCCACCACACCCCATACTTACCTGCGCAATGCATGCAGTGTTGGTCCCAAGCCTGGATAAAATGGGAGGTGTGCATCAGGAAAGGCGTCTTTTGCCAAGACTAAACCCATGCCAGGATGTGTGCCGGTCAGATGGTCTCCTGTGGCGACCCCTTGATAGGAACAACCGAAACAATCTTTCTGTTGTATTTACAACACTACTGTACGTTGTTTTCATTTATTCTTTTTTAATCAATGTCACTTTCACAAACACTTTTGGTCCGAAGTACTGTTTCAACTTACTATACAATATCTAACCATATGACGGCGTCATACAGTACGATGTTAGAGTTCCTGCTGGGAATCCTTCTTTGCCATCACATTATCAAAATAGATGAGAGATGAGAGCTTACACACTTCCATACAGGGAGCACATAAAGTTATAAAATGATGACCTAATAAAAGGCATTTATGTCAGGAAATCCAGAATGACCACCTCTGTGATTATTTCCCTACCAATGTTAGCGGGAACAGAGATCAGTGGAGTGCAGGGAGTACAGTATAGTGAGGTTCTAGTTTAACTACATGCCAGGAGTGACTTTAACCTCAGGTGTTGAGACTGCTTTGATGTGGATTTGCCTGATAATGTGGATTACTTATGATCTCATTTCCTGAGATTGCAAGCCTGAATTTGACAGTAATGTTCTTTTTTTCCCCCAGGTAAATGAGGCTGTGTAACTGTAAAGGTAGAGAGAGCATTTTTAGTGAAATTGGAATAAAATCTGCAATGTGTGCAAATAAGACACCGGTATCCGTTCGGGATTTCATGGCAACCTGAAGCCTGTATTTTTTTGCTCTATATTTATTACGAGGGAAGATCAAGTAAAACCGGGGCTTCTGATTGTGCAGAATAACAGAACACAGTTATGGAAGTAAAAACAACCTTTATTTCTGTATAGAATCCTTTGGCTACACTAACGCATTCATCCCAGTGTTTCACTAGTGCTTGGATACCATCAATGTGGTAAGTTTTCTCAGTATGCCGGAGACATGATCAGACTGGCTGTTTCATGTTTGCAACCCTGGCCTCCCAGGAACTCCTTTAATGACCCAAATAAATGTGGAAATGGCTTAGAGCACGGTCTTGACTGAACAGGGATGACGCAATAACTCCCAGTCGGGAGTCGGAGGCACGGACTTGTTTAAAACTTTTGCACCATTCAAATGTTTTACCGCTGCTAAGTGTCTGATCACTGTACTGTGCTTCAAGTCTTCTGTAAATGTCAATCAGTTTTACGTGTTCATTTATCAAAAGAACTCCCTTGTAAAAAATAACTAATTTATGAGAATTTATTTTTTTCAAGCTGTCTTACAAATTACTCCCGGATAAGGAAGAAAACCACGGGTTTTAATGCCATATTTTGAGCTTATTTGTTATTTGTGTAATGTGTTAAAGAACCAAAAAAAAAGGTTTAACCCATATTATTTATCTGCTCTGTGATGATCGCGGTACAAGATCACGTTCAGCACAGTTTGAATATTTTTTTCTCTTTTAAAAAGTAATAACCTACATAATTCATAGTCGACATTCTTAGAAATATTAGTGTTACATTAACACAGGACGGCCACAAATTATCCTGACTTTTGTCCTTTATACAGATCACAGTCCAAAGGCAAATATATTCTGGATACCAGCAGGGAGTTTAGTCTTTGTCCATATTCATACCGTTCTGTTGAAACACGTTCAACTGCCGCTCTTCAGAAACCCCAGGCTTTGTTTTCTTGGCATGTAATAAAAGAAACAACTCGCCGGCATTCAAGCACAAAATAGGAACATAAGTTATCTAATGCAAACCAGAGTAGCTGGCTGATAGCAATTTGGCATGAATATGTGATAACTTCTTCTTTTTTTTTTTTTTTTTGCTTTCTTTTTTTTTTTTTAACAAATGGATCTGTCTGACTGTGCCAGACGCACGCTGTATGCACACTAGAAAATGCACTTTACATGATTTAAATAGAAACTGAAGTGCATGTTTTTAAACCCTTAGTGTTTGGAGGTAGCCTCTGATCCAGCAGCTCAAGGATATGAAAGGATAGTTCACTCTTAACATGCCATTGATGATAATCGGGACCGAAAGCCAGCAGTGTTAGGATACAATCATGCCAGTCCTTAGAGGAACAAGACAATTTAGACAAAAGTGTTTAATCCGTTGTGCAAAAAACAGGGTTTTAATGTAGAAATTATTACTAAAATGCACCATCTTGTTCTTTTTTTTAAATGCTGCTACTTATGATTATGTTTACAGTCTCATTTAATTTCCATGGTTAGTCTGGTTGGCTTTTCACAATAATGTCTCATAATTTGTTCTCATATTTAGGGATGAACAAAAATGAGTAGCCTTGGGGCCCAAGACAAGAACACTACAAGTTTCCTGGCAGACATGTACTGTAGCATGGTAAGCTACTTGCTATTGGACTGTATACACTCACCTAAAGGATTATTAGGAACACCATACTAATACGGTGTTTGACTCCCTTTCACCTTCAGAACTGCCTTAATTCTACGTGGCATTGATTCAACAAGGTGCTGAAAGCATTCTTTAGAAATGTTGGCCCATATTGATAGGATAGCATCTTGCAGTTGATAGAGATTTGTGGGATGCACATCCAGGGCATGAAGCTCCCGTTCCACCACATCCCGAAGTTGCTCTATTGGGTTGAGATCTGGTGACTGTGGAGGCCATTTAAGTACAGTAAACTCATTGTCATGTTCAAAGAAATTTGAAATGAATCGAGCTTCCTGACATGGTGCATTATCCTGCTGGAAGTAGCCATCAGAGGATGGGTACATGGTGGTCATAAAGGGATGGACATGGTCAGAAACGATGCTCAGGTAGCCGGTGGCATTTAAACGAGGCCCAAATGGCACTAAGGGGCCTAAAGTGTGCCAAGAAAACATCCCCCACACCACCACCACCAGCCTGTAACAAGTGGTACCACAGTGGTAACAAGGCATGATGGATCCATGTTCTCATTCTGTTTACGCCAAATTCTGACTCTACCATTTCAACAGAAATTGAGACTCATCAGACCAGGCAACATTATTCAGTCTTCAACTGTCCAATTTTGGTGAGCTCGTGCAAATTGTAGCCTCTTTTTCCTATTTGTAGTGGAGATGAGTGGTACCCGGTGGGGTCTTCTGCTGTTGTAGACCATCCGCCTCAAGGTTGTGCGTGTTGTGGCTTCACAAATGCTTTGCTGCATACCTCGGTTGTAACGAGTGGTTATTTCAGTCAAAGTTGCTCTTCTATCAGCTTGAATCAGTCGGCCCATTCTCCTCTGACCTCTAGCATCAACAAGGCATTTTCGCCGACAGGACTGCCGCATACTGGATGTTTTTCCCTTTTCACACCATTCTTTGTAAACCCTAGAAATGGTTGTGCGTGAAAATCCCAGTAACTGAGCAGATTGTGAAATACTCAGACCGGCCCGTCTGGCACCAACAACCATGCCACGCTCAAAATTGTTTAAATCACCTTTCTTTCCCATTCTGGTTAACATTCAGTTTGGAGTTCAGGAGATTGTCTTGACCAGGACCACACCCCTAAATGCATTGAAGCAACTGCCATGTGATTGGTTGATTAGATAATTGCATTAATGAGAAATTGAACAGGTGTTCCTAATAATCCTTTAGGTGAGTGTATATATATACAGTATATGACTGTAGCCAAGTCATCAATACATTATATACCTAATTATGTCTGTGTTTATGCACTTAAATAGCACACCAGCTTATAATAATTTATTGCATCATGCTGGCTATCAGTTATTTTATTTTATAACCAAACAGCCATCTCTACCACTCGGTTGAGGTATGCTATGCTAAAATAATTCCTCTAGATGATGCAGTATCTTTAAATTGTATTTCTGTTTTGAAATCTTTCTATAGAAAATAATAAAGTACACCAAATGCTCCAAAAAGTAAATTTTTTATCCCTCTAAATGTATCGATCATTTAATGTTCTGATCATTTAAATTTTTTTTGGTAGAGAACATTTTAAGTCACTGTATATCATATTGGAAATTTAACCTGATGTACCCATCTCAACCACTCGGTTGAGTCACACTTAATCTGATTGATCCATCTCTACCACTCGGTTTAAGGACACTATTCTTAAACTCTAGTATAAACGCATAAATCTAATTCACCACCGCACAAAACAACTGCATTTTATAGGACTTTTTCCTTATTTGTTTCCAAAGCTGTAAATGTTATTTAGCCAAAGCATTAACACAATTTGTTTACAAATTATTTGAGTTATTAAATCTCGGGAAAAAAAGCATAATCAAAACAAAACAAAAGTTATCATTTTCTTAGGATGTCATAGGGTTAAAGTGGAATTAGGTGTAAGCTTTGCTCTTTTAGCCTCTCTAGCTGATGTTCCACCACTCTCTCTCTCACCTTTACTACACAACATGTTCCAGCTTCATGAGCCAGTGCAGTCAACAGCCTCGCTCTCCTCTCTGTAGTGCGCATCAGCTTGAGAGCCACCCACCGTGAGAACTTAGCATGCCTCAAAAGCAAGCCAGGGTCGCTCCATGGCAATCCGTGCTGACCCCTTTTAAATAAAAAAGGCCCTTTTTGGCTGTGCTAAAGGTTCTGGCAGTAGATTACGCGCTGACCTTTTTAAAGCTTTTGCAATCAGTGCGCTGGCAACCAGGTGCCACACTGCGCTTGTCCTTTCCAAACAAGAGCAAAAGGGCAAGCTGCTTTCTGGTTAACTTGGTGGGGTAGAGGTGGTCATTGAATGAAATGTCCTCTGCCATTCAAAAACAATTTCCGCTCCACCAGAACATATTAATTCCAAGGGTGTTGTGTATTATAGATCGGCTGTTTGAGCCAGCGAGAACGCTAACTCCAGCTGCTGCTTCACAAATCACCACCGCCAGCAATTTATCACTTCAACAAAGCAATTTTGACGGCTTGCGACAAAAGGAAGGTGTTATATTATCGGGTCTGAGGGGCGGTACAATCAATTAGAAAATCGTCCGGGAGAGATATAAGAGAAGATTAGGTTTGTGGAAAGTGGAAAATAAAACGGTTTCTGAGTTTCAAAATGAGTACCAACAGCACTCGGAGCGAATAAATACCTAATGCTTTAAATTAAAATGTTGAAGCTTGAGCAGTCAAATTTTTGCACTCAAGTGTTCGGCTCATTTGCATACATAGCAGTCTTTGGGTGTTTACTAATCAAGCTCTAGAGCAGCCTATAAAGCCTTATGAATATTTTATAAGCAGCCCTTGTCCTGCCAATGAAACAGAGTGCACAGGAAATCATCTGTGATTTAGCCATACATGGATTAAAGTAAGAGAAGCCATTAAGATGATTAATCGGTCTCATGCCCCTGATTCACTTTTGTTCTCTCTGCGCTCTTGTAGTAGGGGTGTCAGCTCATCAAAGTCATCGATGACATACAATCCTCACTCCGATCAACACTAGGAAATAAACAACAGTGCGCAGCAAAATGATATGATAGTACATGCCATAAAACATTATGTACATAAATAAAAGGATTATATGGCAGTCAGAAAGCCATTATCTAGACCGCAATTACGTCTTAACAATATGGTGTTAAATATGGCCAATGCCTGCATTTAAAAAATACAGAATGGAGAGGTTGGAGTTCTGCGTAGCTCAGAGCTTTTCTGACCTCATGGGAACACCAGAATAAAAAGTCAACTGAAAAGTTAATAAAGTTACTTTGGATTGAGTTCTTTAAAAGCAATAAACCCTTCCCGCTTTATTCAGGTCGAGGTTGCATTTGTCACATTGCTTCTTTTGCTCCCGCGACCTTTCTATAACCCTGATCACTACATCAATAGCTTGTTGTTAACACAAACAGGCAATGTTGTGCATAGGAATTCAAATTAGAGGTTAAAAACCCTGGATAATGGTTATATCCCACAGACAAAAGGAATAGAGATTTGCAATTATTAGCCATCGTGAGACAAGGCTAATCCTGGTTAAAGATGAGCCCATTTACATTACATTTACATCCAACGAGTTAACCATTGCACTACTCAGCCCTGATGGTGATCACAAGCATTTATGTAGCGACCACTTTATCTTCGCATAATCAGAAACTACATGTTTGGTAAATTCAATCCAATGCATATTCAATACACATTATGTAACGATTCAATTCACTTTTCTAATTTAGAGTTCTGGAGGCGAGTGCTTAAGGCGAAATTTAAAAAAAAAATTTGAAAAGGCATGCAAATTAAGTAAAATATAAAATAAACAGACATTTATCCTCACTTAACCCTAATTTATGATTCCTCTTGGCACCGGCTGCTGTACAAATAAAACTGAAAGTGGCTCCCTTTTCTTCTTGTCAACTTTCTTGGGACCCTTGGTGCTATGTCTTCAATAAATCTTGCACAAAATGTAAAAAGATAAAACCCCAAAAGAATGCAAAGTATGTAACCTCACTTCACTCGGCTTTTCAATGACGCAAACAAAGTCTGATTGGCTCTTGGACGTAAGCACAACTTGGCCAGCGTTCGGCTCGGAAAATTTCTTGCAAAACTTTAGTTCCTATGGTGGAAATTCATGATGTTCCTATACCAACGTACCACACTCTTGTAAATGCAAGGTCTACAGTCTACCTGAGCCTCCAATAACGAACTGGACTCAATTTTGACTTAAACACATCTTCTGTTACACTGAACTTCTAGTCTCACACAGTATGATGCAGATCAATATCTGTTAACCGTTCACCTGGTGAGGCAGGTTCCTCTCAAGGTTCCTTCCTATTACCATCTCAGGGAGTTTTTTCTTGCCACTGTCGCCGTCGTCCTCGGCTTGATCCTTAGGGACAATCCTATCATTTTGATTCATACACACTCACATCTCATACAAACTTAAATAATTCTTTTGACTGTGTAAAGCCGCTTTGTGATAATGTCAATTGGTAAAAGCGCGTGGTTGAGCGTCGCCTACAGGTAATGTAATACTTCCCACCTGTCTTGTTATTAAGGTTATTTATTGGTGTTTTTTTGTTTTTTTTTGTGCTGACAAAGAGAGAGAGAAAGAGAGAGAGAGAGAGAGAGAGAGAGAGAGAGAGAGAGAACCAGAGTTCTCCCGCAGCACCCTAAGGGGATTGTGGCTAAAAAGCACCTGATAAATTCACAACGAGTGCTAAAATTAAATTTAACCCCCATTTACTGCATGTCTTTGACCTTCCTCCTTAGGAAGCTTCTGTCATGCAATTTTTTTTTAAACACATCGAATTTATCATATGTGAAAACTAAATCCACCAGTGCAGCGGCCTCAGCAACTTGTAAGATAGACCACACAGCAGAGACTGAAAGCCAGACTAAATCTGCCAGTGCACGGTTCTTAAAAGTCTGTTTCTCAACATGCATGTTAACTAGTCTCTCATCATGTGGTCAGTAAAATCCATGACAAAAAATTTAGCCAGCGATTCATCACTATTTGGCTTGGCGGGGGTTCTCTATGGCAGGCCTATTGACTGCCAAAAAAAAAAGGCAAATGTTTTCATTCTGGATCACATGACTGCAAGAGCTCCAGTCATTTAAACAGCGAATCCCCTGACTGAGTATATGCCAGACATAACAAATGCTTCCATCTTGGCCGGTGTCAGAGGCAGGAAGGCGTTCAGTTATGTCTGAATGTTTCTTTGTTTTGTTTGTTTGCATACAAGACTTTCTGCTGAGACACTTCCATCTAGACAGTTTTTGTAGGATTTTATTTTCGAAGCTAGATTAAGTGCAACTTGTCACAGAGTATATGATGTGATCTTTGGTGAATTCCATATCATAGTGCTTTCAAATTAGGTATGATTGCAACACAATTGTACACAAATCACTTATGCATATTTTACGGTTTGTAACGTTTTTCTCTGCTTTTACTAGAGTGCATGCAAAATTCCATTTCACAAAAAGTATTGTGGATGATCTTCGACGCATCCATCCATCAATCTACTCATCCATCCATCCATCAATCTACCCATCCATCCATCCATCCATCCATCCATCCAAGAACCTCTGTAGTCCAACTAGAAGCCGTGGAGACCCATGTATATATATTCGAATTTTCACAACCGTGTAGAACCTCCGCAAAAAGTACCTGTCTTTTATTACTGCTGGAGTCGAAGTGTGGAAACATCACTTTCTTAACCTTAACATTCTCCTAAAACACTTAAAACACAGACAGTCCACTCATAGCAGCCACTATGCAAAGCAAGTACCTTTGCTTTATTGATCAAGTGAGATAAAGAAGCAATGAAAACAAAGAAATATATTTTAATGTAAGGGTAAAGTAATAAGTATTGTGTGTGTGTATATATAATATACTGTATATTTACATATGTATGTACTGTACGTATATGATCATTAGCATGATTAATTTCTATTTCATCATTAAGACTACAGTATTTGTACCTATTTGATCCTTACGCCATATAACTTTTTGTAGATTCAAATCAAGCTTTGTATCCGTGTCATTTAAGCAACTTTGCAGTACAGCTTTGCAGTATGCCATCATTAGTCGCATTAGCACTAGATCAGCCATCAGTGAGCATGCAATTATGTCATTATGCGTGCTATTAACAGCAATCTCAACTCATGGGCAAAAAATTATTTACCATTTTCGAACCCTTACCATGTAAATCTGAATTTAGGACAAAGAGCTACAGTAAGTCTAAGAATTTTCTCTTTTATTTGTGAAGACACTGTCTATTTTGTCTCTGTAGCCCAGGGAATATTATGGTGGTGTATTACTTTGCTTTATTGTGTTGGCTGCTTTAATGTACTACAGTAAGTTACACTACCGTTTAAAAGTTTTAGTACACTTTTTCTCTTTTTTTTTTGTTTAGTGATTTATTTTCTACATTCTACAACAATACTGGGGATTTCAAAACTATAAAATAACACATATGGAATTAGGTAATTACGTAACAACAACAAAAACAACAGTTAGTTGTTATTTTAAGACACAGAGGTCAGCCTTTCTGTAGTTCTTGCAAGAACAGTATTGTCAAGTGCATTTGCAAAATCCGTCAAGCACCATAATGAAACTGGCTCTCATGAAGGCCGTCCCAGGAGGGCGAGACCAAAACCTACCTCTGCCTCAGACAAGAAGTTCATTTAGAGTTATCAGCCTGAAAAATGACCAATTAACAACCAGCACCTCAGATTAGAGGCGTTATGAAGTCTTTACAGAGCATAAGTACAGTAGCAGAAACATCTCAATATCAACTGTTCAAAGGAGATTAATGCATTTTTGGACACCTTCAGCATTCCTTTACAATGTAGTAAGAAATAAAAATCAGGAACCATCATAGAGTTAGAAAGTGTTCTAAAACTTTTGAACGGGAGTGTATGTGTACTTATTTTGATCTAGGACTTTTATGGCCGAAACTGAGAAACAGCACCAGGTCTCGGTCAGCTCTGAATATATTGGCAAATGCCCTTGGCTTTTGTTCCGGTGCAGGAGCAAACATCAGACGACAGTGTTGCAGATGGACCATGTGAATGAGAAAGGTTAAAGAATGACCCGATATATTTAAGCTAACAGAAAGGTCATACTCTGGCAAACACTCCGCAGCAACAGTATTTAGAGGAGCATTCCCGAACATATGCTGAACTTTCGAGTGAATAGGTTACAGCAGTACAACACAATAGTAGATAAGAACAGGGAGATAAGGTCATGTGTTGGAATTATATGGTAATTGGAATATTGATTGTTGCTGTTGCACATCTTGACAGGCTGTGAGATAGCAGGATCAGAGTCTGGTGGTAACCAGCATAAATCCATGGATCCACCCTGCCTCATGTTGGTAGTGCTACAATGATCAGGTTTGGACGATGGCGAAAACATCTAAAGAAGAATTAGCTTTCATTTAAATCTTAGCTCCAGAACATGTCGTGTTATTCCTAACACGTTCACATAACTTGTTCACACTGCTCCGAACCATGATAGCAAGACCAGGTGTTAAGGTTTGGTAAGATTCTGTCAGTTTTGGACCACCCTCCCAGAGTTTGTGGTGCTTATTTATAGAGTTCAACATGTTTTCTCTTTACCCGGTGAGCATGCAACCTACAGAGGATGTCCCATTAGTGTCCAAACCAGGTCTGTCCGTCAAGGCTCCCTGTTGGGTGTCCGACTTTGACTATGTTTAGGAAAGTGCTGCAAAATCTGTCAGGTATTTCAAATCGATGTACCAACCACATTATACCAGTTTTTACCTTCCCCATATGAACAAATAAACAAACCTAAAAACAAAAACATACATGTGTCAAACAGTTATAAGTGTTTTGTATTCTAATTAACCAACATCACACGAGAGGGAGTGCTGTTGTGCTGAATATCAGCACTGTTATACGGCTATGACAGCCAGCTATTTTGCTCTGCCAACACAATATCCTTAGAAGACTGGCAGAACTAACTAGCTGTGACTGGCAGAACTAGTGTTGAGCTGGCGACTGACAGTTAGTGTAATTTACAGGGGTAAAAAGGAGATTTCAATTCGTAATTGTTCTACAGTATCTAGCCCAAAGTCGTATTTACTTTAATTTAGACCATCAGCTACCTTTTGGGGTTTCTGAGTTAAATCCCAAATGGCATTAAATGGAAACCTAGTGCGCTAAGTAGCATGTACAATCCTTTGTTTCACACACCAAGTAGTGCCCTTGATCAGGGAGTAGAGAGGGATTTTGGACTTAGCCTTGTGTTAGGAGCTTGTGCTAGTTAGCACTGTAGCGTATGTCACCCTTGAACAGAATAACATGGATGGTTTAGAGACAACTCGGAAGCACGAATTAGAAGCAGTTACTAAGGAGATAAAATGTTTTAAACTCAAGCCTTGGCCTCAGTTTTTTAATTTGTTGGCCGGGGTTGTCATGCACTGAGCGCATACTTCTTTCTTAATCCGTTCTTGTTTTGCCAAAAATGGAGCTTGTCCAAAACAACCCTCACTTACTTCAGCTGTTTCGCAGGAAACTGGCAATGTGGCATTATTTATTTTTTTTTACACCGTTTTGACTTTTTTTTTTTTTTTTTTTTTGCATTTCTTGGTATCAGACATATGTGAGTCTTTTTTAATTAGAAATACACCTGCATCTGCCTAAAGCTCTGTGAGCTGAAGTGGTAAGTAAAGATTTCAAATTATGGCCACCTTATGCACCTAATAAGATTAAGCCTAAAAATTGTGTGTATTGACAATAGACAAACTAATGAGATATACGTTATTAATTAAATATTAATTTTCTGTGTTGTTGTTTTATAGCTGTAAGGATAAATAGATTAGAACCATTTTATTATTTAATTTAATAGATTTTATAGCACTAAGTCTAGTAGATAAGCCAAATGAATACTGTTAGGGCTGCAGTGGCATTACTCATTGCATGTAAAGCAAAACGGGAAAGAAAAAAAGAAAACGTTTCGACATCCATTGATTTTTTTTTTTTTTACTTTTACATCTGCAGTAATGAGATACGACAAGCAGGTGGATGAGAGCACCATCCAGCATCTGGCTACTGAGCATAAAAAAATATATATATACAGAAGAAGAAGGTGAAAAGCATGGACACTGAATGTCACGTGTGCAATGTATGTCTCCATTAGCATCTGAAATGGGAGGACAAGTGTTTTACAAGATACTGTCCTAAACTCTTTGTGATGGATATATTTTAACTCACTCACTCACAGTGCTTATAGTGCTAGTTTAGAGGTTATTCCCCAAGAACCTTATAAGCAAAAGATAACCAATGGATGTCATCCTTACAAAATGTTAGAAAGACAAACAATTTTACAAAAGAACTTGTCCCTGTGCATGTTCTCTAAGTGTTTCATAAGTTTCCTCCGTTTACTCTGGTCCCCTCCCACAGTCCAAAGACATTAAATTAGGCTAATCGATGTTTCCAAACTGCCCGTAGTGTGTGAATGAGTGTGTGGTGTGTGCATGTGTGCCCTGCAACAGACTGGCACCCTGTCCAGGGTGTGCCATGCCTTGTGGCAGGAAAATTATCCTAGCATGCACTGAACTGAACATCTGCATACAGTTGAGTATAACTGGGCAGTTGAGCTATGAATTAAGCTAAAGTTTTTTTTTACCTATTGAACAAAGCAAAGAAGAAACAACAACTTCTGAAAGACATATTTTACAAGATTTGCAAAGTAAAGAAACCTAGCTATATAAGCGTAACCAAATAATCTCTTACATCTAAGAATGTAAAGTAAATGATCTATCAAAGAGGTATCGACACACACAAGCATTATCTGACTCTAGCCCATAGCTCTAATGGAATCCCAAAACGACTCTTAAGCAGCGTGGCCTTAATCTTCAATGTGTGAAGTGTGTCTGGCCGTGCTCCGTGGATGGAGTGCAGTGCCTGATCACATTCACTGTGCCTGTCATTTGTGCTGATGACATAGAGTTTGGTACTATCATGCCGAGAGGTCTCAGGGCTGCCCGGCTCGCTGTTCCGTGTTCTGCATGCTTGCATTGTGCTTATGGTGCAGCATTCGGCACGGAGGTGTTCACTGGTGTTTTGATGTGCAGACCATGTGAGCTTTTCCAACACAAACCATCAGATTATCATGGAAACATTCAAATGACTGTTAAACAATCTCTCTGATTAATTGTTTAAAATATTTAGTTTCTTTTACATACTTGAAAAATAAGAATGGTTTAGCACTGGTGGTTTTCTACCTCACCTTTAAATATCGCCTTTAGTCTGTGTACTTGGAGTCTGCATGCTCTCTCCGTGCTTGTTGGGGTTCCACAAGGTCCTCCAGTTTCCTTTTACTTTTTTTCATACTCTGCTCTAATTTCAAATACAGCATAAACATTCAATAGAATAGAATGAGGGGAATAGAACTCTTGACCCTGCAGGTGCATGGCCACAGTGCTAACCACTACGCCAACGTGCCACCCAGCGATAGCCAAGTGTATTATAATAATGGCCACTAGGAGGTCAACTGGCAATGGGTGCAACAAATATGGTGTTTAAAGCTATGTAACAGCCATCATATATCAAAATCATTTCATCTTGCTAGTTAGATAAGCTACTGCTAAGTGGCAACAAGTGGAAAAATAGCTTAAATGGCATCATCTTTTCACACCAAGATGAACAGAACCAACATCATATAATTTTGCGACATTTAATCATGTGACACTTTCACATTAGACACAAAAGACATTTTCATGCATATTTGCACATCACCATTCATTTCTATTTAAATCATCTCCATACTAAAGTTTCTATATTTATACAGAAAATCATTTATTTTTTCATATTTGTATAGCTAGAATTTTCCAAGATTTTTCTTATTATTTTCTATAGATATATTTTTCTTTTCTTAGCTGAAGTTATTCTCTACATTTTATTTCTTACTTTATTCCATATTTATTTCCTATCAATTATGTTTTTATTTTTAAGGTCACGGGCGGTCGTTTAAGCATTTTACTGCATATTGTGTTGTGTATGACTGTATGTGAGAAATAAAATTTAAATTTGAAAATTAGAATTTAGATTTAATTTAAATATAACAATTTGAGACAAAGAAAAAACTGAAAATCATCATATGATATTGATAACCACATTTACGTTGACAACTTAACATCGACGGATCCTTCAACTTAGTTTAAACTGAATACATGGGGGACTTGAACAGCCCCTAACCTGCTGATAAGTATTCCCCTCAAAGGAAACGGCCGAACAAATCGATGACGCTTTAAAAACACACATTAACAAGCTAGCGACACAGCCGAGGTTGGCGCATGCTAATCAGTGGCGCTATGCTAATGGCATGCTTGTTTGTCTGACCCTGTGGAGAAGACTGAATACTAATAGTACAAGTTCTCCAATGTAGCGCGAGAGTCTACCTTGGCCTAAAAGCCCTCATTACTTCAGTCAGCCTTGGCTGTGGAGTATAGAAGGAAGATGAGCCGAACTAGCAGCGGGAGCAGCGCGCATGGCTAATTGGAGTCTTACTGCTCTGAACGCACCGACCCGTAACAGATGACATTTGAACACCATGTTGATTTGCTTCACCTGAAAAGTGCAACACGGCGGAACAACCAGGCAGCATTACGGAGACCCCAGACCAAGGCGTGCTAATTGTTAGTTGCATCACAATAATCGGCACACTCCAGGAATGTAGAGCTCACTCAGTGTATTACTTCTTCAAGGGGTATGTTTGGAGGAATAACGCTTAAAAACAGACCTGTCAGTGTCCACGTTTAGAAGAAAAATATGACACGCAGTGCTCAGTGGTCCTCATGTTACGGTATTAGCGTTCGGGTTATGTGGGTAACGCTAACAAAACGTTTATTTTTCTCCGTGCAGCATTTGATAATTTTAAGGTTACTAGATCACTTTGTTCCATTTCATCTCTTTACATAATTATTGTGCTTGACATATAATCCTTACCTCATGAATGAAACTAGACACGGTCTTTGCTCAGATAAGAGTTCCAAAAAAAAAAAAAAAAGAAAGAAAAAGAAGAAGCAATCTACTTCCAACCATGTGCCAAATGTTAAGCGCTTGTATTCATCACATCCTGCCTCAGAACCATGGCAGGTTTATCTCCTGTATATTCATGCACCAGGAGTGGGTGGATTGGAGAGAGAGAAAAAGATGTATGTAAGCATCCACGGTGGTAAGCAGAAAAATAAGACAGCGATTGCTGTGATCGTCAAAATGACAAACTCTGAAGTTTCAAGGTGCCCGCTTGGTGATTTAGTAAAAGTCGCTGTAGCTTCATTAGGTGGGTTTTATGGGATAAGCCGCATTGCAAAATGCAAAGGCTGCCGGTTTAAACAGAGGAAATCTGGGAAACTGCCACAAGCGAAATCCTTTTATCTGACTGCATTGGTGTTTAAAAGAACTTTTCACTGCTTATATTTGCTACAGTCAAAAAATGGCCATGTCTGACTTTTTATGAACTTTTTTGTTTTTCTTTTTTCGGTAAGCAGGTCCATCATGGGGTATGATTAGAAAAAGGACAAAGCAAGCAAGAAGGCTGACTGTAGAATAGCGATGCAAACCGAACGTCAACTTCATTTATTAATCAGTTACAAAAAATGTTTACGTGTTTGTAAGCGACATTGAAATTGTCACTAGAATAACAAGAGGTGTTTAACACACCGCGACTTGTAGTTAAACAAAACTTCTTGTAAATGAAGGCATAAAGCTGATGGATACTTACAGAAGACTTCAAGCACGTTACAGTAATGAGACTCTTAGCTGCAGTAAAACTTCTAAATGGTACAAATGTTTCAAGAATCAAGTCCTGTACTTCAAATCGATTCCTAATGATCATCCCTGAGAGCCCACTGCAGTCATTCCTGTGAACATCCAGCGAGTGGAACGCCTAATCCTTGAAAATCATCAGGTAACTTGTCATCAACCTGCAGAAGAGACGTTTCTGTCTAAGAAAACTGTATTCACACTTATTTACAATTAACACTTGTGCATTACAGGTACTCGGCTAGGAGTTATCTCCCGTACAGTCCTGACCTCGCGCCAAGCCTTTTCAACTTATCTAAGCCATTAAAGGAGTTCCTGGGAGGCCAGTGTTTTAGATAAAAAGCAGGCAGTCTGCTCACGGCTCTGGTGTACTGAAAACTCCTTTTACCTTGATGTTATCTAAGCACCTAGTAAAACACTGGAATAAGTGCATCAGTGTAGCAGGGGACTATATAGAGAAATAAAGGAAGGTGTTAATCTCATAACTGTGTTCTGTTATTCTTCACAATCAAAAGTTCCGGTCTGACCTTAACACCCTTCGGATTTTTCTCACAGATGGCATACAGAACACAAACAAGCATGGTGTATATGCTCGATTCAATGTAGGTTGATTCATACCAGTAGAAAAAAGTTTTTCAGTTGGATAAAAGTCGGCTCAGAAGTGTTGCACAGAATTAAAAGAAGATGCTGTGGAAAATACAACCGATTTATCAGCGAGCTTTCTACTGTACCTCTACAAAATAATTTTATACTGGTCTCCTAAATATCCATTTCCACCTAAACAGCATGCGCTAAATCTTCTAGTGACCTAATGCCAGCTTTGCCACAGCACAACCCAGCATATCCTCCTTTTATTCCTGTGCCTTTACTCTTAACTAAATAACTCATTCGTCTACATTTATGGACTTTTTATTTATTTTTTTTAGATTATCTTTAATATATCTTAATTAATATCAAAAATGACAAGGTTTCACAATTAATGTGTATTAAATCCACATCATGTGCAATAAGTATAAATTTAAAACTTTACAGTGTAATCTGTAAAAAAAAAAAAAAATTGCAAAAAATCATTGGCCATTAAATAACTGCAAGGTTCACATTAGTGAGTCTAATTATACATAAAGTAAACATACGCAAACCCAGAAATGAATTTGAAAATTTTTTCCCTAAAAGAACTGCATGCATAATAGATTTCTCGTTTAACTGCTCAAATGAATGATTTCAAATCATTTTAATACATAAAAAGCAAGATTTAGTTACTGTACAACCCCTTGTTCTAGTCTCACTCTGACTATGAACAACTATTAGGTTGTACAAAGGGGCATTTCTGTTCCTTCAATTTGCATGCTCCACCCGCAGTCCAAAGACATGCAGATTAGGTAAATTGGTGTTCCCGAACTGCTCATAGAGTGTGTGATCTGTGTGCCCTGTAATGCATTGTCACCCAGTACAGGAAGTACCCTTCTTTGTGCCCTAAGTTTTCTGGGATAGGCTTCAGGCCCCACGCAACCCTTTATATGAGTGAGTGTGAATGTATATGAGTGAGTAAATTTACATGCAAGTGATATGTGTGAAGCTCATTAACAAGAACATGCTCAGTGACTTTACTTTTATTCATTCTTTCATCTTTAGTAACTGCCTGGTCAGGATCGTTGTGGTTTAAATCAGGTAATGTTTTTGTTTGTTTGCTTGTGAATAGTTCATATAAAATATCACAGGTGAGTATTAATAAACAATAAGTGCACGACTGGGATTAAGAAATAAGTCCGACTCATATGTCAATCTGAAAATTAAGTTGTTATCTTAGTTAGAGCTACAATGTCCATATTGCTGACAATGCTGCCATTTTTCCATAGGCAAGGTGTGATCGTACAGTGGAACCTTGGATTACGAGCAAAATTAATTCTGAAAGCGGGATCGTATTCCAAAAGACTCGTGAACCAGATTTCATTTTCCCATATGAAATAATGGAAACTCAAATTATTCATTCCACAGCTCCCAAAAAAACATAAAAAATAATTAACACAAAATATAAAGTAAAAGTACAACAAATTAACCTGCACGTTACCTTTAAAAAAAAAAAAGTACAAATATATCCTGACAGATAAGTGTTTACATTTAAGTGTTTCACACTGTGTGTGTGTGTGTGTGTGTGTGTGTGAAGCCCCTCCCGTCCCAAGAAAGAGTGTGTGAACTGGCACAGTGTCAAATTACGCCCGCACACACACACACACACACACACACACATGAGAGGCTAAGAAAGAAAATGGATTTTTAACCTTTCAATGAGACTTTCTTACACAATACCGCCTTTCTTATTTGAGTTTCACATAAACACACATTAACCGAAAGACTGTTTTGTCGGAAAAATTAGCAAGGAACATTGCTAATGACACTCATGTGAGTGCATACTGATGGAATCACTGCTGTAAACATGGGGCTGACGAACCTCCCGAATCGGGCCAGCTCCCTCATGATCACCTCGTCCTGTATAAACGGAGGCACGTTAGAGATCACCACTCTCGTCACGGGGACAGACAGAGGGGTGACCTGGACCGCAGATCCTCTCACGGTTATTCCGCTCTTTATGAGTGCGCTCACGAGGCTCGTCTTTTTCACAAACACCACCACCGCTTTGTTCATCCGGGAGGCTGAGTAGATGTTGTCGCACCCGACCTGCTCTCCCACCGCTAACAGTACCTCCTCCACCAGTACCCCATTGTCCGTCACACACCTGACACCATTACGGAGAGACAAACTTTCCCCACCGGCATCAGAGGCCATGGTGCCTCGCTCTCTCTCTCACTATAAAGTTTTTTACTAAATGTCTTTTAAAACGCATTCGCTAAATAATGATTAAGGGAAAATAAATTAATAAAAATAAATAAATAAATAAATAAATAAAGAAAGAAATGGGGGTTAAAGAAAACGGAAAGTTTTTTCAGAAAAACTGGCAAGACGCCAAACAGTCTTCCACGCGCTCCCTCACACCCAGCGCATGCGCAGAGAGAGCGAGAGAGAGAGAGAGAGAGAGAGAGAGTGTGACCCGCCACGGTGCGCGCACACACACATAACATGCTGAAACAGAGCGGGAGAAAATAGATTTTTAACCTTCTAATGAGACCTTATTTTTGCTTTACACGCGCGCACACACACGTGTGTTATACACACGTGCTTACAAACACAAAATAAAATGTTTTACACACACACACATGGTCACCTTCACGTTTTGGTGAGACACATTTTGGGTATAGCCCTTAAAACCCAGAGGATTTTTATCTATTGTTATTTTACCATTTCCTTTTTTTTTTGCATCACCACATTGTAATCGCAGCTGATCATCTTCCAAGTTCTTATACACCACCCCACTTCTCCAATATCCTACACTGGCTTCCTGTAGCTTCCTGCATCAAATTTTAAAAACGGCCCAGCACCCACTTACTTCTCAGTTCTAATCACACCCCTCCTCGTTTTACGTTCCCTCCGATCCTCCATCACCGCTCGGTTGGTCCCACTATGTCCCAGGGATGGAGAAGGACATGCATCTAGGAAGACTGTTTTCTATTTTGGTACTTGGATGGTGGAATGAACCTTTTCTAGATCTCCGTACAGCTTCTCTGGCAATCTTTAAACGAAGACTTAAGACCTGTTTGTTTCTTCAATATTAGGGTTAATTCCACCCGGAAAAAAAACCTTCGCAATAGTATCTGACTGATGGTACTTAGTTACTAACCTACTGTAGTCACCAGCGTAAAGATATATCCAATGACGGAAACTTCAAATCACTTTTGTAAGTCGCTCTGGATAAGAGCATCTTCCAATGCATAAAAGTAAAAGTTAGGCAGGTCAGGATTGTTCAATATAGAGCCCAACCTAGGCAACTTGATGAAATAAATGTAATATTTTTTTTACCAAATATACAAACATGAACTGGAACTGGTGTTGTTTTTCAGTTGTTGGGCCCGACCCCTTACTTCCAGTGAATAAAACTCTTAATGCTTCAGCATAACAAGACATTTTGGACAGTTTCATGCTCCCAACTTTATGGGAACAGTTTGGGGACGGCCCCTTCCAGGTTTCACATGACTGCCCACCAGTGCACAAAGCAAGGTCCATAAAGACACAGATGAGCAAGTTCGGTGTGAAAGAACTGGACCGGCCTGCGCAGAGTCCTGACCTCAACCTGATAGACCACCTTTTGATATGAATTAGAGCGGAGACTGCGAGCCAGGCCTTTGCGTCCAACATCAGTGTCTGACCTCACAAACGTGCTTTTGAAAGAATGGTCCGAAATTTCCATAAACACACTCCTAAACCTTGTGGAAAGTTTGAGAAGAGTTGAAGCTGTTATGCAGTAGCTGCAAAGGGTGGACCAACTAAACATATATATATATATATTCCAGTAGCAGTATATACACTTACCTAAAGGATTATTAGGAACACCATCCTAATACGGTGTTTTACCCCCTTTCGCCTTCGAAACTTCCTTAATTCTACGTGGCATTGATTTAACAAGGTGCTGAAAGCATTCTTTAGAAATGTTGGCCCATATTGATAGGATAGCATCTTGCAGTTGATGGAGATTTGTGGGATGCACATCCAGGGCACGAAGCTCCCGTTCCACCACATCCCAAAGATGCTCTATTGGGTTGAGATCTGTTGACTGTGGGGGCCATTTTAGTACAGTGAACTCATTGTCATGTTGAAGAAACCAATTTAAAATGATTCAAGCTTTGTGACATGGTGCATTATCCTGCTGGAAGTAGCCATCAGAGGATGGGTACATGGTGGTCATAAAGGGATGGACATGGTCAGAAACAATGCTCAGGTAGCCCGTGGCATTTAAACGATGCCCAATTGGAACTAAGGGGCCTAAAGTGTGCCAAGAAAACATCCCCCACACAATTACACCACCACCACCAGCCTGCACAGTGGTAACAAGGCACGATGGATCCATGTTCTCATTCTGTTTACGCCAAATTCTGACTTTATCATTTGAATGTCTTAACAGAAATCGAGACTCATCAGACCAGGCAACATTTTTCCAGTCTTCAACTGTCCAATTTTGGTAAGCTCGTGCAAATAGTAGCCTCTTTTTCCTATTTGTAGTGGAGATAAGTGGTACCTGGTGGGGTCTTCTGCTGTTGTAGCCCATCCGCCTCAAGGTTGTGCGTGCTGTGGTTTTACAAATGCTTTGCTGCATACCTCGGTTGTAAAGTTGCTCTTCTATCAGCTTGAATTAGTCGGCCCATTCTCCTCTGACCTCTAGCATCAACAAGGCATTTTCGCCCACAGGACTGCCGCATATTGGATGTTTTTCCCTTTTCACACCATTCTTTGTAAACCTAGAAATGGTTGTGCGTGAAAATCCCAGTAACTGAGCAGATTGTGAAATACAAACCGGATTCCAAAAAAGTTGGGACACAATACAAATCGTGAATAAAAACTGAATGCAATGATGTGGAGGTGCCAACTTCTAATATTTTATTCAAAATAGAACATAAATCACGGAACAAAAGTTTAAACTGAGAAAATGTATAATTTTAAGAGAAAAATATGTTGATTCAAAATTTCATGATGTCAAGTAGCAATAAGAGGCTGGAAAAAGTAAATTTGAGCATAACGAGGAGCTGAAAGACCAATTAACACCAATTAGGTCAATTGGCAACATGATTGGGTATAAAAAGAGCTTCTCAGAGTGGCAGTGTCTCTCAGAAGCCAAGATGGGTAGAGGATCACCAGTAGAATACCTAAAGGAAACCCCCTAAGCACCGGGAGAACATGCAAACTCTATGCACACGGACCGCAGGTAAGATTCAAACCCTCACCCAGGGAAGTGCAAGGTGACATTATTAACCACTAAACCTCGGCGAATCTGTATTCGGGTATTAACCCTTTTAACTCGAGCAGTTCCATACCAGAAACACAACACTGATCAATGACAGATTTAAAAAACTGCTACTGGAATATACACTTACCTAAAGGATTATTAGGAACACCTGTTTAATTTCTCATTAATGCAATTATCTAATCAACCAAGCACACGGCAGTTGCTTCAATGCATTAAGGCGTGTGGTCCTGGTAAAGACAATCTCCTGAACTCCAAATTGAATGTCAACCAGAATGGGAAAGAAAGGTGACTTAAGCAATTTTGAGCGTGGCATGGTTGTAGGTGCCAGACGGGCCGGTCTGAGTACAAACCGGATTCCAAAAAAGTTGGGACACTATACAAATCGTGAATAAAAACTGAATGCAATGATGTGGAGGTGCCAACTTCTAATATTTTATTCAGAATAGAACATAAATCACGGAACAAAAGTTTAAACTGAGAAAATGTATCATTTTAAGGGAAAAATATTTTGATTCAAAATTTCATGGTGTCAACAAATCCAAAAAAAGTTCGGACAAGGCCATTTTCACCACTGTGTGGCATCTCCCCTTTTTCTTACAACACTCAACAGACGTCTGGGGACCGAGGAGACCAGTTTCTCCCATTCTTGTCTAATACAGGCCTCTAACTGTTCAATCGTCTTGGGCCTTCTTTGTCGCACCTTCCCCTTTATGATGCGCCAAATGTTCTCTATAGGTGAAAGATCTGGACTGCAGATTGGCCATTTAAGTACCCGGGTCCTTCTCCTACGCAGCCATGATGTTGTGATTGATGCAGAATGTGGTCTGGCATTATCTTGTTGAAAAATGCAGGGTCTTCCCTGAAAGAGATGATGTCTGGATGGGAGCATATGTTGTTCCAGAACCTAAATTTATTTTTCTGCATTGATGGTGTCTTTCCAGACATGCAAGCTTCCAATGCCACACGCACTCATGCAACCCCATACCATCAGAGATGCAGGCTTTTAAACTGAAACGGACTCCAGAACTCGTCCCTTGTTGAACTTGTAATTTCTGAAGGTCGGGAACTAGCGAACTGGGGGCATTCAGGTTCGGTCTTTGCCGTCTGGGAATGCGATAACTGGGGGGTGGGCGTGCTGTGACTTGTGTGAAGGTCTGTCGAGGTGGCGGAGGGGGTGCCGACTGTGCCTTATTGGGCATACAAAGCTGTAAAGCCTCGTCGTCCCTCTTCTTTTCTTCGCATCTCTTCTGCATCAGGGTTAGAGCCGAGCCGAAGATGCCGTCTGCAACCACTGGTGCATCCAGAATGGATTCTTTTTCTCTGTCAGAGAGATTCGCTAGGTTGAGCCACCGTCCTCTCTCCTGAATGACCATCGTGACCATGGCCTTACCCGCGGCTTGCACCGCGCACCTCTGAAGCCGCAGAGAGAGATCTGTCACTACACAGCGGCAAGGGGTTGAGCCGAGTGTACGGGTGGGAGGAAAGGGGAGTCCTCGAAATCCTCCTCTTCCTCAGATAGAAGAAAGTCGGATTGTCCCTCTTCCTCGAAGTCGAGCGCGTCGTCTTCAGTGTGCTTAGCACTGACGAGGGTCAGAGGGACTCAGGCATCGAGCTGTTCACCCCAGGATAAGGCTGTCATGGTGGGCAGTTCTACAGGAATGGATACCTGTGAAGTGGCAGCTGGAGTGGGGCTAGGTGAAAGGAGTGGGTCGAGGCCCGACAGGCTAGCTTGGCGCGCTAGCCTGCGACGTAAATGCACCTGCTCTTCATGGTAAAGCGTGCGCAGTGTTTACAGGAACCGGGGTTGTCGATCACCAGTTGGGCATGTTTCAGCCCAAGACACGCCGAGCAGACGTTTGCCCGAAATTTTGTTCCGACATAAACAGAGTTGCACGTCTCCTCCTTCCCTAGCTTTAGCGGTCTGCATTGCTGCAGCCATAGTGAAGTTGAATGGTCCTAAAATCAACTGGAGTGTAGATTAAAGGAGCCAGGCGAAAAACGTTGTGGTGACCAATCGTTCGCCTAGAGTTCGAAAGGTAGGCTTCTGGTGTGAAGCGAGAAGAGGTTTTTGAATGGCGCAGTGACGCTGTGCTTATACAGGGGTGGGGGGTGGGGATGGGGGAAGGCCGCTCCCAGACACAACGTCAAGTCTGCCAGCCAATTGGGGCTGGCGTAATGTAATAGGGCTTCTGGGGAATACGCGGAAGGGGCGTATCCCATAGTGAGACACCGAAACATATGCTTGAAAGAGAACACTGTACACTGACTGGTATTTCCTGGTATTACTGGTGTGTGTGTGTGTGTGTGTGTGTGTGTGTGCCCGCTTGAACCCATGTGCCCATCCAGGCTGTACCACATCTTCTGCCCGTGTTCCCTGGGATAGACTCAAGGTTACAAGCCCCCAGTGGTGTAAACAATGGATGGCTGATGGATAAACAGCCGTATATAGACATACAACACAAACAGGGCTGAATACAAGCAGTGGCACTGTGTTACACCCCTACTGACCAACACACATACAGTATACACTGTATACTGTACCCTCAAATCGTATCCTCAAATCTCTAAAAGCTGCTCACTACACTTGCTCTGGGACCCATCCAACTTTCCTGGCTGTCTATTAAAAGTCACTTTATGGCTACTTATGATGTCATCATTTGATACTAGACTGGCATAATATTTTTAAGTGTCTACTGTAGCTTCTTATTTAATTTTCCATTCATTATTATCCCGGTGTTAATTACTGTAAGCCTTTCTAGAAGAATATAAAGACTGACTTTGTGTCTGGGTATTACATCACACTAACGTTTTCCTTACCTTATCACTATACTTTAAGTACTGCTTCCAACTGAAACCAGTTAAGCAAATTCAACTCCAACAGTCATATTTAACACACAACTGCAAACAATACCTATATAAAACGGTGTACTGGAAAACACAATGTTTTTGAAGAGGAAATATAGAACTATTTATTTTAGTATTTAACTTTCTAATACACAAGATACAGAATATAAGATGCGATGATAGATGGTCTTCTCTTCCTGTATTTAAATCAATAAAAGACTTTAAGCAGGCGACTTCTCAAGCAACTGTTATTTGCTTTATTTGCCAGGAAAAAAAATGAATTGATTACCCCTGGTGTCAAATATATTAAGCATTTAATCTAATAAAGTACCCATAATGCATTCAAGGAAAGTGCACTCTGCCCTTTGAGAAAACAATATCGTGAATATAATACATTCACAAACACTTTACCTTAGAGCTATCATACATATTCATAAACTTTTATCATAAAAACTTCACTGGCAGGTTTACGTAATTTCACATTCTTATTTATTTATTTTAAATATGATTCTTCATCTAGTCTTTGCAACAATCTTAGCAGCTGCTGAAACCTGATACTATCAAGTCTGGAATAAGAAAAAAAAACAATCTGTTACTATTATTATTATCCTACTACTTGCTTCTTCTATTCAAGTGTCACAACTGCCATAGCTGTCATGCCTGCACACATGGTATCTACTTAGGTCAACTGTTTATTGAGCTCTGCAAAATATGCATGAAACACTAGATATTATTTCATTTTAATACCCATATTTGATTAGATTATGCTACTATGGATGGGAATCAGTGATACACAGATGCACTGATAGTATTATGATACCTAGGTACTGTACAGGTTAGATCGGTATCATGTTTATATAAGTACATCAAGTCTCCAACATACAAATATGTTCTGTTTCCGAGAGCTTGTTTGTAGGTACAACAAACATTGTCTAGGTGAGATAGGGGTATTAGTAGTTAACAGATTATGGGCCAAACTTCGCTGAGTGTTGATGGTAGAATAATTATAAAGGTCCTGACTAAAACAACATGCACAAAGGACTTTTTATTTTCTGCAATGGAAAAGTACTTGAACTAGTTACTTTTATCAGAAAGTAACGCTGTAATGTAACTGATTACTTTTTAATGACAGTAATTTTGCAATGTAATTAGTTCCTTTAAAATGTAACGTCCCCCAACACTGCCTATTAGCAGTACCAACTTCCATCACCGCCGCTTTTATGTTCGGGCATGCATCCCAGGACGCTCTAGATTTTGTTATAATTCTATACAAACTTAGCAGGGAATTTTTTTTCTTAAAACGAAGCCTTTTCAGTGTCTATGTAAACAAGTGACTGCTGAATCACGCCGAGTCAGAAAACAACAGAGCTAAGCAACAAACTGGGGAGGGTTTCGATTAGGTCACATCAGAAGGAAAATCTACTTGCATTGCCAATACCGAAAGAAAAAAAAAAAAGTAAGAGACATATTTTTTGACCTTTTTCTTTGTTAACTCCCAATGGAGAGTCATCTTCATGTCTTAAAAGTAAATTTTGTATAATAGGTGCCCTTTAGGTTGTAATGTGATCTCCCCATGGACAACTGCCAGATTACAGCAAAGTGATACGTGCACGCTTGCCTCACATTGCTAGCCTAGCTTGCTTATGTTTATTACCTTGACATCTTGAGGCTCACTCCTTCACCCTTTTTTCATTTCTCCAAGTTCTCCAACGTTACCCGCTTGCTCTGTGCCACTCGATCTGTAGCCGCCGCTATCATATTTAAGCCACTCACGCTTGCCTATACAAAGCCAAAACAGACCAGTCCCCATCTACTTAAAAAGAAATTATTACACCCTGTTCTGCACCATGTTCCCTCTGAGGCTCTAGCTTGACTGGAGCCATTATCCTTCAAGGTATGAAAAGACATGCATCAATACTCTTCTTTGTCACCCGATGGCGGAATGAGCTTCCCCTGGCTGCCTGAATTGCTGAGTCACTGACTGCCTTCAGCGAAAACTACCTCTTCACCAAGCACTTGAATTAACACTTATGGGAGCAGTTGGAAACAAAAATGGACAAGGTTTCTTTTCTTTAAAATGGTCTGGAAACAACAAAAAAATCCCAAAGCATCGCATCACACTGTAGACTACCAATCATGTAGACTATAGTTTGTGCCAACCACATGCGAAGTGCTTTTAAATTTCCCATTAGATGATGTGATGGTACAAAAAACAAAAAAAGAAACAAAAAGTGCTTCCAGCTTGTGTGATGGACAGCTAGGATGCTTCAGTTGTTCTAAACAAACACAAACACTCAGGGCTTTCAGAATTTTCAGAAGCATTTCTGACAAGACACAAACCCGGGCGTATGAGCCTTGTTGGTAACTCCAACACAACACGGATCCAAACTCAAACTCTTCCAACTCTAATGTGTTTTGCCGGAGAGAAACGTTGATTTTTCTCTGATCTATTGCAATGTAATCACGGCAACATTGGTCTATTTGCGCTGAAACTTCTCTGAGCAGAGCATTTACCTGTACTCCTCCTGAGTGAAGATGGGAATGGCAGATGGCTGCAGGACGGTAATTTCCACCAAGGTCTTACTGGACTTCACAGGCTCCCCGTCGTCATAAGCGATAATCACCAGCTTTAGGAGGTCAAGGAAAATAAATTTCAGAGCAAAACCAGATCGAAAAAATAAATAAATACAAAGAACAGCATACAATCTTGAAATCTGGAGCTGGAGATGTGTACATCACTGAAGCTGCACAAAACAACTGCTAGCATACAAGGAGTTCTTGTAGAAAAGCTTAGCATGCAGTGTTTTTCTACCGTATGTAAAGGATGTACTCACAGTGAATTTGGTGTTGGGACTCTCATTGAGGTTGACCCTGGTCAGAATATTTCCTGTGTCCTCTTCAAGGTCAAAGATGCTGGCACTGTAGGGGAAGTTCTCCAAGTCCACTCTGTACTTCACTCGACTGGCTCCTGTGCCCTTTCAGATAAAATCGTAAATAAATTTTAGATCATTACAAGTTCAAGGGTGGTACTTGATCTCATTGTAGTACAGAACCTAGCTGATAACTTTTATACACTATGCAGCCAAAAGTTTATAGACTTCTGACCGCCATTCTCATACGGTATGTCAGTCTCCTGCGAACTGTTGCCACAAAGCAGAACGCACACAATTGTCTAGAATGTCTCTGTTTGGAAAGGTTGCAATTTCCTCATTACTGGAACTACCAGGCCCAAACATGTCCCAGCTTCATGATGACCCATGCATGAACATTTAGTTTGGCAAGTTTGGCACTGAAGAGCTCGAGTGCCCTTCACAGAGCCGTGACCTCAAACTGAATGAACTCAAACATTTCGGATGAACCGGAGCACCGCCTTCGCTACCCCCTCTTCTAAGATCAGAGCCTGACCTCCCTCTGAAATCTAATGGAGGCGGCTGTTATAACTGGAAAGGAGGACTATAAAGCTCAGAATTTTGGAATAGAGATGTAACATTTGGGGTAGTTAGTGTTATCTTCAACATTGAAGCCATTAAATGTTTACTTACTATAAATTTCCAATTTTTCATGTCAAGCATGAAAACTAAATGACGAAAGAAAATTCAACTAAATGTTAAAACCTGTTCACGCTGCATGTCATTAGCAACACATTGTAAGAATACCCATATAAAATGCATTATAAAAATGAGCCGTCTGATCGGACAAGAGGCATTCCACAAGTGCTACTGTGATATAGAGTATATTAGCACTGAAACATTTAATCTAATATGTACCAATCTGCATCATAGGTGTTTAAATTATTGTTAATTAGTTGATTTGGCCTGCCAAAAATCTATATTTAAAACCAGTCACATAAGCACTTTTAGAAAAAAAAAATACATCTGATAGCACCGTCATCTTAAGCAACACTTTGTCACATTAGTATTTGATCCGAATTGCCTCTGAACTTTTTTTAAAAGTGGACTTATGGATAACACAATCTACAAAGTTAGCTAGCACCTAACGTAAGGTTGAATCCCAAATCCCTCTTTAAAATCTGTTCATGGGCACTACTTAATGTGGGGAACAAGAGATCGTTCATCCTAAATGGCGCACTACTACTAAATTTTATGTCATTTGGGATTCAACCCTAAAACCCGAATGTTAACTGATAGAAATATAAAAGAAAACTGATACTGATATTTAGTACAACTTTCTCTTCTGTTCAATGTTAAATAATCCTTAAATATATACGTAAATGTGTCAGTACAATCTTAATACTGCAGATTTACGGCCGAACAGCAGGATCGACAGCAGGAAAACATCAGGACTGATGTGCATTTTTAGCCTGACTATTCATGTTAAACTAGACATCCAGTTCCTGATTTGCATGTCCCCATCCTGTTGCTGTTTTTCCAGTCTTTTTGAGGCTGACACGCTTTGTCGGCCTGACATGTAGCGGTGCAGGGCTGCAACCCTGCTGTGCCGCAGACAATATCGATAATGAAGGAAAGTGACAAATAAAGACAACGGGTGGGCTGCACCCTCTCAGCGCTGCCACGAGCACCGAATTCATACATCCACCCGCACACATCCTCCAATAGTGCAGGGTTTTAATCCTTAAATGATTCATCGACTAATTGTGGAGGACTCGGGGGTGAACAGAGCAAGCCACGAGGAGTAAAAACACGACTGTAACCCTGGCATGCCGCGTCTTGTCAAAGTTCACAATCTCTTTCATTTGCTTTCTCTCCGTCACCATCTCTCTATGGTACGGTCTCATCAACATCCATCCCTTTATGTCAGCCTGTCTTTTACATAACTAAAGATATAACATTAACTTACTGAATCTTAAGAAAGTATGTAGAGTAAAAAAAAAATTGTTTTACTTTATGATAAGTAAAACAGCTTGTAAATTTACGTACTTAGGGTCAACGGTCCAGAGCAACGGAGAGTGTGAAAAGGAGGTGAAGAGGCGGGTACAGGCAGGTTGGAATGGGTGGAGAAAAGTGTCAGGTGTGTTGTGCGATAAAAGAGTATCAGCGAGAATTAAAGGAAAGGTGTACAGGACAGTGGTGAGACCAGCGATGCTCTACGGCTTAGAAACAGTGGCAATGAAGAAAAGACAGGAGGCAGAGCTGGAGGTAGCAGAGCTGAAGATGTTGAGGTTCTCTTTGGGAGTGACAAGGATGGATAGGATTAAGAATGAGTTTATCAGAGGGACAACCCACGTTAGATGTTTTGGAGATAAAGTCAGAGAGGCCAGATTGAGGTGGTTTGGGCATGTTCAGAGGAGAGATTGTGAATATATCGGTAGAAGGATGCTGACGTTGGAACTGCCAGGCAGGAGGTCTAGAGGAAGACCAAAGAGGAGATTTATGGATGCAGTGAGAGAGGACATGAAGTTAGTTGGTGTGAGAGAAGAGGATGCAGAGCATAGGGTTAGATGGAGGCAGATGATTCGCTGTGGCGACCCCTGAAAGGGAACAGCCGAAAGACAAAGAAGAAAACAGCTTGTAAATAAAACCCATGAGATTAAAGACAGTAATGCAAATATAAAATCTAAAGCTGACAGATGTTTGGAAAAAAAGTGTACCGAGTGCAGTTTAAACAAGAAAAAAAAACAACACTCACCTCAGACAAAATAAAACCAATTTGTGGATCATAGCCATTACCAGAGCCATTCACAGCGACAAATCACAAAAACTGTACAATTTACTAGAGCAACCATGCACGAAGAGACAACTACAGTAACATGGGGAGCTTAAAAGGAACCAAACAGTACAACACTACTGTAAAGACACTTTATTGATTACTATCATATCTACTACGCTAAGATCAAAGAATTCTGTGATGTCTCCTGCATCGAAAATTGAGACCCGCTCTGAAGGAGAGCTCGATGACGAGACGCAGACCTACATTCTCCTATGTTGTGTTCCCTCTACTGGCTTTCACCCAACAACTTTACAACACTAACGTTGCCTAAACTCTCTTTTAGCTGCTCTTGTCCAATCCGCACGGCCGGGGCTTGGGACCGGCTGTGTGTGGCTCGAACCCGGATCCTTAACCTAGTACCTTATCCGCTTGAGCCACCGCTCCCTCTGGTGCCCGCCTACACATTCAAAAACCGTCCAGTTGCCACTTAGCTGAGCGCATTTATAAACCCGTCTGCATCATGCTTCTTAGCTCGGCTTGACTCAACACACTATGCCTCAAGGTACGAAGGGGAAAAAAATGTGTCAATACTCTTCTCTGTACTGGAATGAATTTCCCTTAGCTGTTTGAACAGCTGAGTCACTGGCTTTCTTCAAACAAAATGAAGAACTACCCGTTGGCTAAACACTTAAATTGGCACTGATTAAAAAAAGAAAAACCCTGTGTGTGTTTTTCATGCTGCACTTCTGACCTTCTATTTAACAGGGTTTAAGTTCGACAGTATTCTTAGACTCTTAGATCCTGAATTAGTTGCTTTGACATAAGGATCATAGATGTTGTGAAGTGGGGGGTCAATGCAAGCACCCCCGTGGTTCCACCATCCATCAACTTCTTTTACTACACAGTACTTTTATCCCATAAAAGATTTAAGCTTATATTTCCCTGACTGTCATATTTACAGTATATAAACCTTATTCTTACAAAATAAATAAAAGGCCAGATATTATGGATGAAGCGTAGTGACTACCCCACCAACAAGAGTGTCAAACTGCTTTTATACAACCAATAAAAGGTGTTTAAAGACACCAGGCTGTGTTTTTATGTCGTAGTATTCCGATTAAATTTTTTGGATCTCCGCTCCGAAAAATATCCTAGTTCCTACAGGGTTTAGATTCAAACGTTGCCAAGCAACGGACACTTTCTCCACTCCCTAGCGAAGGTGATTGAGAGGTTGTTTGCTCATTAATTTGTAGACTCAAGTGAAGGCAACATTTCATTTTGACTCGAACATTCCCCCTAATTCATTTGCTCATTGGACTTAACAATTGTCAGATATATAAAGTCTTAAAACCGCTGCCTGTCGTCCAGCTAACTCGCACTGTATTAAAGGAAGGTTGACCTCCTATAATTCAACAGTTGTGGTTTTTGCCTAAGGAGGTTCGCTATTGAACTGGCTATATTTTTTAAAGGTCTACAGATTACTACAATATATACATACTGTATCCATGCTAGCGGCGAGCATAACAACAACAATGGATTAGCGAGCAGCTCCTGGCTTTATCAATCTTAGAAATAATTTATTAAAATTTAAAAACCTCACTTTTAAGCATATTTGCACGCACAAGACACTTTAAATATGTGGATTGCACAACCCTGGACATTTCCATTTTATATTACTGTTTATATCTAACTTCATTCCACACAAAAATGGCATAAATCTATATCTACTTTGTACAGCTGTTTTCTTATTGTTCTATATTTCTTCATAAATTTTCTATATTGTGTATTTTTGTTGTACAGTTATTTTATTCTTTTAGTTAAATTTACCTTCTATTTTATTTTTCATATTTATTTCCTATTCAGAGTCTTTTATTTTAAGGTCATGAGCAGTTGTCTAAGCATTTCACTGCATATCAAACTGTGTATGACTGTGTATGTGAAAAATAAAATTTGAATTAGAATTTTATCTACCCATTGCATATTGAGTGCATTATTTAAAGATGGCGGTCGCAAACATTAAGTCAGTCGAGATACTGTAATCCCGCCACTTAGCCCCTGACGTAAGCGGTTTTTTTTGTTCTAGGCCAGCAAAGTGTTGGTGCCGCGATGTACCGGTTCTTCTGTCTGAGGGCCGGTGCTTTGACTGTATGCAAACAAAGAACTGGTTTGAAATTGAGTACCAGCTCTGAACAGGCTCTGGAACCGCCTTGATGGAAAAAGGGTATATGAAAATCTGTTTTTACCAAAATTCTACAAAACAAATGTGCCCTATTCCAAATTTAGTTCCCCTTTGCTGGTAAAATACCCTCCACTCTCCTGGGATGGCTTTCTACTAGATTTTAAAGCATAGCTATGGAAATTTGTGTTAATTCAGCCAAAAGAGCATCAGGACACTCAAGTTATTTTACACCAACTTTGGAGAACAATGCTTCGCTTTGTGCACAGGAACATGGTCATGCTGGAATTAATTTGCGCCCCATAATTCTATTGAAGTGACGCTATAATGCCGAGAATACAAAGACCTTCTAAACAACCTTTTAACTACAGTATGTGTCTGTGAAGGTCAACATATGGGTGTGATGGTCTGTCTACTGGTCTCTCCTATCATCATGACAATAGATGTTTATACACAGACCCTAATGTTGCACTAATAATAGGTATAAGACTGAATTCTTGTAACCAGTTATAACGCAGAAAGCAGAATTAATTGCAAATGATTGGAAGATGTTTAATATTTTATGAGTCCAAATAGTGCCCCTGGAGACTACTGTATACCCTAAACAAATTCTGTGTGTCAGTCTGGTTAAACAGAGAAACAACTGAATTCATAAACCGAATGTGATAAGAAGTGCCATGTTAGACCTTTTCATGCACAGTATGTTTCCTTTGTTTTAAATAAAGAAGTTCCACCTTGTGTCATGTCATCACCTCTTTCTCTGATGTCTCTCACTTCTCTTAGAGACGTACAGTAATGGTTACTTATTCACACAAGTCTGGTAAAATAGGTAGAAGATGAGTGGCATTTATTTTGGTTCTCCTACTTTGAAAGGCAAAGTACAATATTGTATTGTCTGCTTCTTTTATTTTAGGCTCAAACAACTTAAAAAAATACTAAAACACAAAGTGTCCAAGTGAAACTAGGGATCATTTATTGAGTTCCTTTGTTTCGGATGTAAAGCAGACAGTCTCATCATCACTCCAAAAAAAACGTTCCACCACAATGCTACAGTATCCAAGCACTAGTTCCCTGCTGCACCAAACATTAGTGCAGCAGGGAACTATATAGAGACATAACTCTACAGTATATGGTTTTATTCTCATAACTGTGTTCTGTTACACATTCAAAAGTACCGCTTGGATTCCTAACACCCTTTCAAGGTTACACTGCTCTGATATAATCTAATATTTTTTTATTCCATAGTAATATTCATACACCATTATCCATTCTTCCATCACACTCCCATGAACCCTCACCTGGGTCCATGACCGAGTGTATTTATGATACACATAAGGAAATTTTCCATGGCCAAGTCAGTGCTTTACATAGAGAACAAGCCCTGGTAAAAGAGGCAACATTTTTTTTTCTAAGGAGGATTATTTCGTAGCACTTCACAGAATGATTATCGCTCGAGCTGTTTAGAGGATTTTAGTTAATTGCGTTTCACATTAAAAAAAATAAACATCTTGGTTGTTAAGACGGAAAATTAGAGAAGTAATGGGACTCTTACTACTGAGAACCCAGCAGACTGTGATTACTTTTGCCTTCATTAACAAATGTAATTTACAAAAAAAAAAAAATGACTTATGGAATACAGATTTTGGGCTTTGAAAGACTCAGGAGTATCGGATGGAAAGAAAAAAAAACACACCACGCATTCATGAAGCAGTGGGGAAAATGTAATTTGAAGAGAAATAACACTGCGCGCTGTCCGACTGGAAAATCCGTTTCGTTTCATTCTGGAACGGAAACTACTCGAGGATATAGACATGGCCTGGGATTTGAGTCCCTGAGAATATAGACAACTGAAATGATATTGGAAGGCTAGTGCATTTGCACACAAACATTGCACCCTTGAGCAAACTAATTAGTCCCAAATAGCTCCTCAGCTGCCACACACAGAGCTCCTGGCTGTCACTACGCTCCTTTCCTTCCTTAGAGGCCTCACTTCTTGTAAAAGACAATATGTGCTCAGCGGACTTTTTCCTCAGCAAACTCTCGGTGAAGAAGGGATTAAAGATTTATACGTGGCGTAAGGGTCACAGATATCAGCTGCGTATAGAGAAAATGGCCGATATCACGGGACGCATTTCCTGTGCTGATTAAAGCTTAAAATACAGACTATCCATCGGACACGTTGAGTTTGGAATCTTGCTTGTGTGCAAAAAATGAGAAAGAACTTGGCTTTTCAGCGAAAAAAGAAATATTTTTATATAACACAGAGTTTGATATTTTGGCCCATATTTCTTCGGTCGTGAGTCACCTAGGCAACAAGATTTTTCTGTTCCGCTGATCAAACAAAGCACCGAAGTTCACGGACTTCTGTATAATTTGCATAATAAGCTAAACCTACTTTCGCAAACCAGTTCTAAGCTGCCCAACCAATTTGCATAAATGTGAATTTAATTAGGCCAAAAGAGTTAGTGGTAGAAGTGTATAAACATAAGGTTTCATTACCATGAATGCACACCAGAAGCAGCGTTTCAGAAAGATCAAATTATCGGCCAGCACCAACCAAAGACAGTGAGAAAAAAAATACTGCGATTGGCTTAAGAATGGTCCATCGTATGATTAAAACCTGGAAGGTGAGAACTTGTGAAAAAATAAAGTGTTCAGATTTTCAGAATAAAATCATGAATGATCCTGGTCAGAGATCACTTAAACGTTTGAAGTTGCATTGTAAAGAATGAGAACTCCCAGGGTTGGGACTAAACAGCTGTGTGTCCATAAGAAAACCACTTTTTAGTTAGACTTCAATTTGCTAGGGATCATAAAGATTGGACTTTGGAGCAATGGAAACAGGTCATATGATCTGAGTAATCAGAGTAATGGGTGCATCAGGGTACACAAGTGATGCACCTGTCATGCATTGCGCCCTCTGGAGGCAGTGCTACAGTATGATCTGGGGTTGGTTCAGTTGGTCAGGTCTAGTCTCAGCAACGTAATGTGGAAATAAAATAAAGTCATCTTACAACCTGAATGTACTGAATGACCAGATTATCACATCTTGAATTTTTTTTTGTATCCTTGCTGGGCCATAAATAACCCAGGGCTCAAATACTTTTAGTCAAATATAGTATTAGTTTACTTAGTGCCCACCACATGCTGTATCTAATCTTGAGGTTGGCTTTGGTCTAAGTATTCATCATGCTCTGGTGTGAGCCGGTTAAAAATAAAGTGCAGGGCTCCCGAGGGGCAAAAAACGAAATGGTTCAAATTTAGTCAGTGTTAAAGCCAATTGTGGTGGGAGATCAAGAGAAAATTGCCCATTCTTTCTGGGCGGCGTATCTTTTTGCACTGTCAATCAGGGCATCACTAGACAATCACGGGTGTCTGTAAGCGCATGTTTGTGCGAGACGACAAATAGTACTTTCCTCTCAGTGGGTTCAGCCCCCCTGATTGGTAGCTGTCTTATATAACAAGGAGAATCGAGCTAATGGATGCGAACTGGCAAATCACTAAATGTAGATTCACATACTGGAGACGCCTGCCATAACGGCATTCACGGCATTTGTCACCAACTTTAACGGTCTCAAAATCCAAGGTCAAAATGATACCTTTTTATATATAAAAATCTTCACACGGAAAATGATATCAACCAAGACACCCAGAGTAAACACTTTACTGTTATTTTCCTATTGATTGGTTTCATGTAACAACATTACTAAAACATCTGTAGAGAGCGTGCGAGTAAAGAATTGTGATAAAAAAAAAAGGTGATGCCATTTCAATCAGAAAACCGCAGTATATGCACTTTCCTGCCAAGACTGCCTCACTCAAATGTCACTCACATCCAGTAAGTTAGGGGGTTCATCAAAGGCCTATATGACAGTCTGTCTCATAAAAAGGCATAAATGGTGGTAATTTACCGATAAATTACCGATCACTAAAAGATAACGACGCTCCGTCTGATACTTCAGAACCGAGTCCGTTTAAGAAAAACGGAATCTTTTTCACAAAGTCGAGCCTCTGTTGTGCTTGTGTGTGTGTGTGTGTAGGCTGTGTGACATCCACTTAGGCTTATCGAGCAGGGTAAACAAGAACTGAATCCCGATCAGTTTGTGTATGCAGTAAAGTGCTGACACACTAAGGCGAGTGACAAGCTCAATTCAATCGCCAGGCTCTCGCTGCTCCGGACAGCTTCGGCATGCGGTGAGTTATGGGCTCTAAAGGAATGAGCAGAAATCAGCCCCCTGCAGCCTTTCAGCCTGGAAGGTGATACCATCATCACATTGCATTTGCACTGGCGTTTCTGTTTTTTTACGTAAACCTCGGGAAAACACTGTGCGTGTGTGTGCATGTGTGTGTAAGTGGATTTCAGAAAGGGAATAAAGCAGCAGTGTGTCAGTCGAGTATACTCAGATATTCCTACAGTTACGAGGATGGAGGATGGAGGAGAAAAAGAATGTGGAGGGGGAAAAAGACGTGTGTGTGTGTGTGTGTGTCTGTGTGTGTGTGTGTGTGTGAAAAAGAGGGGGGCTGTCTACAGGGATGCAGGTTGTCTGCTCTAGGCACCAGACTGAGCTTCTGTTGTTTTACATGCAAACCACACACACACACGGACGGACGGACGGACTATTAATAAAACCAGATTGGACATACTGAGACAACCCGGAGACACATGCTGCCAGAACCAATTTCTCCTTGAGCACATTCGGACCGTTACAAAGAATAAATTCGTACACATTTCAAACGCACCACGTGAATGTGTTCTCTGTAGCACTGATGCTTTAAGTATTCTATCACACATTTAGTAATAATATTAATTATCATGCGTCATCTTGCCGGCGTAGTGGTTAGCACGGTCGCCTCGCCTTGCACCTCCAGGGTCCAGGTTCCTGTCTCGGGTCTGTGTGCACGAAGTCTTCCTGCAGAAAAACTATTAATGAATGAGACCGGTACGATAAATAATATAATGATAATAATAGATTCAAAACAGTGTCCCTACTTTAGAAACTTTTGCTCTAGTCCCTGGATGCTGCATGCAAAACATCGGATTTGAGCACGCTTGCGAATTCACCTCATTAACTTTTAAACAAAGGCCCGAGCACATAATCATAATCATGCGCAGAGGCGTCTGAACAAATCTAAATAATCAGGGCCGATTAGGCTCCCCAACAGGCCAGAGACTATGAAACAAGTGTGAAATAAGCTTTCTGAATAGGAGAAATATGCAAACAAAAGTCAGCTGTGTCTAAATGTGTGCTTTCATGCTTTCTCATGGCCTGTAAACAAAAAAGCTAGTTCTCTGTGTGTGCTATAATATTTATGTAAAAAAAAAAAAAAAATCTATTAAAAACGGTTGAGGGATTTAAGGAGCACAGATACCTAATTGGAAGGGGCTTGTGACTGCTGAGATAATAAAGCAATTTCAGGCGTTCCAACTAGTTTTTTACAATCATGTGCAATCAAGGACTCTTTAAACAGCTCGAGTCAAGCGTCTGTAGCGCTCTCTCGTAGCGAAGCCTTCCATCTCCCATGTTTTTGCTACTATTTCATGCCTCCCTTTCATGTTTTCACAGTTATAACCTGACCTGGATACGCTTACCCTTGTCTTTTCATGTATCTATGCTGCTATATATCTGTGTATTAATGATAAGCTTAAGCTCTGCTAGCTCTGTTGGTGTCGAGGTCTTGCTACAGATTTGGATATCATGTATCGTGTTTCCAGTGCAGTTCATTTTCGTGGGTTATTCTTACATATCTGATGTTACACTGTCCTCACCACTGGACTTGGTTTGGATATACTTATATCCACTCACTGGCCCATTCATTAGGTTGACCCTTTCAACAGATGTCCAAGTAACTTTGAACATACTCTTTACAACCAATGCATGAAGCAATTTCCCTCTGGGATTAATAAGGTTCTTTGAATCTTGAATACCGAAGAGCATATCTGAACACACAACATGTAGAAACCCCGAAACAGATGGCCTACAGCAGAAGAAGTTCACACCTGGTGCAACTCCTGTCAACTAAGACCAGGAGACTGAAGCTACAAGTCACGTGTGCTCACCAAAACCGGACAATAAAAAATAGGGAAAAAATCTTGTCTGGTCTGATGAGTCTTGATTCCTGCTGCAACATTTGAGTGGTAGGGTCAGAATTCCCCATAACATATAAGCAAGGATGCATCCTACTTTGTATCAACGGTTCGGGGTGGTATGTTGTGGAGAGATCTTCTTGGCACATTTGTAGTACTGTACTTGTAGGACATGGTCTCCATAGTACCAACTGTGCATTGTTTAAATGCCACAGCCTACCTGAGTAGTCTTGCTGACGTCCCTTTATGACCACAGAATAACACGCCATGTCAGAAATAATCCCAAACTGGTTTCTTGAACATGACAATGGGTTCACTGTACTCAAATGGCCTCCACAGTCACCAGACATCAATCCAGTCAAGCGCGTTTGGGATGTGGGGAGAAATCTGCAGCAAAAGCGTCTTCAGTATCATGATGCCAAAATCTCTACGGAATGATTTCTAAGCAACTTGTTGCATCTTTGCTACGAGGAATTAAGGCAGGTCCACCCCAGTAATACTATGGGGTATCTAATGAATCAACTGGTGAGTGTATATCAGAGTATCCTATTTATACTACAAACTTATAATACAAACTTATAATACCTCCTGTACATAGGATATCCATAAATACTGTATGTTTCTTATGCAATTTTGGCTAGACACTAACTGCATTTTACTGGCTTTGTACATGTAATGTATCTCATCTAATCAGATTTTCTAAAACAAGAATGTAATGGAATTCCACTATTTAAATTATTCACCCTTTATCAGAAGGGTCTTTATCTCTTTTTTTTTTTTTCTCAGCTCCATGATTCCTTTATACTGCACCCCTGCCATTTGGTGCCATGGCAGCAACATCCAAGGACATCCCTGCATGATTTAAGAGCTCAACGTTTCTTAATAAAGTAGAAACTATGAAATCAGCATCTTAAAAAAATCAAAAATTCTAATACAGGTGGTGCTGCCTCACAGCTCCTGAGCCCGGGTTACTACTGTATGTTTTTGTGCATGTTCTTCCCCCCGACAGTGTTTTTTTCCCCCCTGTTCTCCAGTTCCCTCCTACTGTATGTTAACAAGTGGATTGGCTATATTAAATGCCCTCTAGGTATGTGAATATGTCTGTGACGCATTCTAATTCCTATTCCTTTTACACCCAAGCTAAAGAGGATTGGACGAATGATCTAATACAGCACTCGCAATCCAATATAGCTATATTACAAAGCAGGCACGTGTACCGTAAAAAGCATCGGGATCAGTGGAATTTGGCAAGACTAGGCTGATCAAATTTGACATGCCAAATCTGAAGCAGAAGGAGCCACTGTGCTTTTAAGCAGCGCTTTTGACTGCCAAGGCCTGTGATTTATGAGCGAAAGAGACATTTACCCACACACCCCGTGGTGGTAAGCACCATTGCACAATCAGCAACTGAGAGCCTGGGCAAATGTCATTAGTGGGTGCAGGGAGAGCTCATAGCAATGCACTTTTTTTTATGGTGGATGATATTCATATGCGCAGGTAGAGTGCAATGTGCTTTCTCAGGCCGGACACCAATGCTTGCGCGAACAAAGCGGTTTTGTAGGTACTTGAGATTTTTTTTAAGCTGTTTAAGCTTAATAAGGATACAGTGCAGTTTAGTTCAATTCATTCAGCCTTGTGTTTTTACCAACCTACAGTACACAAAAAGGTAATGTCCGCACAGATGAGTGGACGTGTTTTCCTATTAGTGCTGGTTTAATGTAAAAATGTCAAGAGCAACGCTCCTGTGCCTTTCTACTTCATCAGCTATGGCTGTGTATAAGATTAGGGTGGGCTACACGCACACACACAGATACAGTATTTCGTCGGAGACCAGCAGCACTGATGACGTCGTGTCTAAACAGGTGCTCGGGTACAATCGGCTTCTCTGTCTGATTCGATCTGTGTGTGCTGTATCACTTCTTCCAGCGGACTCGGGCATGGTTCCCAAACCTGGAACGATGGTGTTCTCACTGCTCGAAATGAACCAGACTTCAGGGTCAGGGTCAAACGGCCTTAGTGAAACGTACCGTACTGTAGTACTGTTCCATAACGTACCGGCCTGCTCTCACCCATGGGTGTAACGGTGCACATATTCGACTTTCTACAGTTCTGTACAGAATGTTCGGTTCAGTGCATGTTGTTTTCCAGTAGGAATACAGTCCAAGTTTATTTAGTGCTGGTTGATTTTTTTCTTTTATTAATTTTAATTTACTGAAACAAGCACAGGAGGGACTTGTAGCAACATATTTAAATAACACTTTACAGATAGTTTGTACAAGTTTATTTAAAATCAAATTCAGTGTTCCATCCCAAGCGCTAAGTGGCCGCTCATAATTTTGCAGTTTCAGCATGTGAGACAGACAATTTGGTAAGCCAGACGTTTAGGTTTTTTTAATAGCATGCTGGACAAATAACTCGGATATGTAATATTTATTTTCTTTCTCAACCAGTGATCTGTATAGTCAGTTAAACAAATATGTCTGTATGTCAACTAATCCACAGCTAATACTTGTATATACAGTATAATTCATTTATAAGAAGTAAGAAGTTTAATTTTGTTCATTTCCGATGCTGTGGACAGCTGTGTTGATTTGACATCACCCTGTATATAGAGAAAAATGTTAATCCCCAAGCTGACTTGTGTTGTGACATTTTATGTCATGAAAAAAACACTCTGTCAAGGAAAAATGGTTCACTGAGCTGTGCAAAAAATAGTAACTGTACCATCACCTGTAGAAAATAGTGCAAATAATGTTTTTGACGTCAAAACAACATGGCTGCACACAGCATCAAACATAAAAATAAAAATACAACTTGAACTGAAACTTTTTTGTCAGCAGAATTGCTGCTCACTGGATTCCTTTTGACTCTAGAGACGGCTCTGTGAAAACCCCAGATTTCTGAAATACTCAAACAAGCAAGGCCGACACCAACAACAATGGCACTACCAAACTCATTGAGTTTAAACTGACGGAAGAAGGAAAGGTGTTCCTATTAAAGTGGCCAATAAGTGTGTATTATGATGGATTGTTGTAGCGTAATTCCTCACATCTCAGACTTTCACGACACGGCCTACCTGTGATTAATATGTATAAAAGTAGTCGATTTATCCTCATTAATATTCCTTATCTCGGTGACATCTTGCTAAAGACGTGGCTGTTGAAATATGGAGCTCTGTGAGTTTAACCAGATGACAGATTTCCTTATGCAGATTTACTCACCTTTTTATAGCAGGAATGGTAAAGATTTCAAAGCTCTTTTTACTCCTGGATTTCATTGTTTGCGCACTGACTGCAGATCCCCTTTAAACTGAAGCGATGTGCTAACAACCTAGCACACGATGTTACTTGATAGAGTAGTAGTAAGTCTGTTCTAAGGCGTGTTGGTTGCTGTGGGCCAATAAGACCGAGCAGTTGAAATTTTTTGAGTGACTTTTACACGCAAGAAGGCAAAACAAATATTCTACATTCAAAGTCACATTGTGCTGTTTTTAAAGATCATGTGAAAATACCGTTAAAGTCTCATGAAAGGAGAAAGGGTCCATCTACGTGCCACCTGGCACATCAGGCCGAGGATACACCCCACCCTTGAGATACCTTTGTCGATTCTGTGGTAGTTACCCATGGGTTCGGGTTGCCAGCTTGACCTCTGATTGTATCTGAGCACTTGGGGCTGAAGGACTTTGCTCAAGGGGTCAACAGTGGCAGCCTGGTGGTGTCCGGGCTCGAACCGGGGATCTCCTGATTAGCATTCCAACATCTTACCCACCAAGCTTCCCCTGTACCCAATGCTTCCAGCAAGGGGTCGCCATACAAGCTTGGCACAGGTTTTTATGCCAGATGCCCTTTCTAGCGCAACACTCTCATATTATCCGGGTTTGGAACCAGCAATGCATTCAGTGGCTGGGGGTCTGAGCATTTGCTGGGAATCAAACCTGGGCCTTTCACATGGCAGGTGAAACACCTACAATAAGCCACCAGTGCCCGTATCTATCGCCTGTATCCATCTTTTAATCTCCATATACGTACGATTCAATTTGTTCTTTCAGCAGAGTGAAATGATTTTTTTAATATATCCCAGTTAGGAAGATGGGGCCAGGGCACAGGGTCAGCCAGGATTCAGCACCCCTGGATCATACAGGTTTAACAGTGGCAGCTTGGCAGATATGCAGGTTAGGCTAACTGGCGTTCGCAAATTGCCCGTAGTGTGTGAATGGGTGTGTGAGTGTGTGTATGTGTGTATGCCCTGCGATGGATTGGCACCCTGTCCAGGATGTACCCTGCCTCGTGCCCTAAGCCTCCTGGGATAAGCTCCGGGTCCCCGCGACTCTGAATGCAGCATTAAGCGGTATAGAAGATAAGTGAGATGAGTGAGGTTAAATTAAAGAAATAGGACCAAATGGTTTGCTGCGACATGCCTAAAATTGGTTGTTTTATGTAACACCTCAGCAGCAACCTCATTTCCCTTCTCGTCTGTTCCAACCACTCTGCATTCAGCATCACCAGTGCACCTAATAGTACCAGCCAGATCATCTGTCTTCATCTCCACCTGTTTCTCACTGGTTCATGCCTTAAGTTATATATATTTTTTTGAGTGAATTATTTATGTCACTGTGTCAGAAAAAAAAAAAACATTCATCTGAAACTGCTCAGGTACAGAGACTGGACTGGAATTAAAGACAGCTAAAAAGTCCTTCTGGAGCCCTGAAAAACTATTTCTCCAGACTGCATTAAAAATAAAAAAAAAAACAGTCTGGTTCTTTGGAAGCAAAACATGAAGACATGCGGGACAACTGAGGATTTTGCACAGTGCTGTTTATGAATGTGAAGGGGAAAAAGTTACATAAAAAAATCCACACATGCACACAGACACACACACACGCTCACCATGGTGTCCTGGTCCTCAGCCTGCACGGTGGTCACGACGGTCCCTTTGACTGCATTGGGAGCCACCATGCCTCGATACAGGGTCTGGCTGAAGACGGGCGAAAAATCGTTCATGTCCTTTGCAAACACAGAGAAGAGAATGACAAGCCTGATTAATGGCACCTTTACACAGCTTTCCTCCATCTCCTCTCTCTCTCTCTCTCTCTCTCTCTCTCAGCCATGCTTGCAATTGCAACTCTCATGCGAGCAGGACCCCATTACCTTGTGCCTCCGCTGCACTAAACAAAAATGGCATTTATTCAATAGCAGATCATGAACAGCATTAAGGATGTGACACAGTTTTACGTGCCTAGGGATTCGTTCTTTAAAAAGAGAAAAAAAAAAAAACTCGGACGAGAGATAATTATAGCCTTTGAGAATGCAGAAAACATAAAAGTCGGTGACACTAGAAGGAAGAAAATAAAAGCGGAAGAAGACAGAGAAGGAGCTGAGCTGAAGGGGAATAGCGGAGGACGTGACTTTCCACTATGAAGTTTATTTGTGGAGGACTTGGTGAAGGATCTGAGTAGCGCGGCATTGCGAAATGAATGCCGATGAGCCAGACGGCTCGGGCCTCTCGTCTTCAATACAGCACGCTTCTCTGAGTCCAAGGAGAGGCCAGCACAGTTCAGCTACCTAAATTACACACCCTTTCTCCCTCCACCGTGGCCCCTCCTGCAAGAGCTGGCCTTTCAAAGATGTCCTTGGGATGATCTGAGCTCTTGACTAATAAAACTGAGCTGTTTACTCATGTGTCAAAAATAATGGGGGATTGGAGAATGAAGCTGCTGTTTTGTTTTGTTTTCGTTCTTTTTTTTTTTTGCCCCTTCCATATCCTCATATCTGCAGGTATGATTTCCTGTCAGAAATGAAAAATACAGGCCTTTTATTCTGTTCAACACACACACACACACGAATAGAAATAAATAAAATAAAATATAATGAAAGACCACCGCTGGCGATGTTAGTCTCGCGGTTATAGCTTTCCTCATCAGGACCCGTACCCTGGGGGCGCTATCACATCTTAATCACTCTGATATTACTCAGCCTCCATGCATCAGGTAACACATTCATTGGCTGCCTGGACTTGCGCTTTCTCATTTTCCGCAGCAACTAATGATCAATTAGCTACGGCATGAAAAGAGGAGAAAATTAATAAACAGTCCCAGAACTCATCTGCAAAGACAATTAGCTATTCTTGTGAGACTGAAGGGAACATAATATGCTCGGTGCCTCGTCGCGCAGCGGCGCTTTGTGAATGCGATGAAATGAGCTACGGGGAACTCTTGTGACATGAACAGAAGCCAAACAGATGGCAACCAAAACGTCGAGAAAAATCACTTGCATCCAACGAGAATTTGGTAAATCATGGGCATTTATTTCTCAAGCATTTTTTTGTTTGTTTTTGTAAGTTAAAAACTATAATTTTATTTATGGGGTAAAAAAAAAAAAAAAGCAAGCTGTATTGGTTGGTGTGATTAAGATTAAGGAAAATTAGGATGGATGACCTTCGGAATATCAATCCACTTGAAAAATATCACAACAGTGTTCCCTTTCAGTCGCTGGGACTAAACCCAGCAGCTGGCCTTCGCTGACGGCTAATTGGCATTCATCATTGGTCTGATGTCTCATCTCCAGGATCCTTTCGGCACCGGGAGGCCACAGGGCTCAGAGAATTTTGTAAGGAAGGATGGAGACTTGTAGACACACCATACGTACACATTCCCTGTTTTAATATGATTGTCCAACTGCTAATGTGGAAACACATGGAATGATTTTTAAGCCAGGAGCAAGTCACAGACTCTGACAACCATAAGCTTTGATTACGGCACACAATGTGGTTGCTCAGTTCATGTGTGAAAATGATTCTTCATGCTCCCAGAACCACTATTTCCCAATCCGACTTCACAGGAATATGCCTATGTGTCATCAGGGACAAAAAACATTCAGTACATTTCAGGTCGTCAGTTGACTTAATTTTTTGCCACGTACCAAAAGTTCCAACAGTGCTTGGAATAAAGTCAATCTCTACCCATCAGGCTACAAGCTCCAGTCAACGTCTAATGTTTATACTCCCTAGCAAATTGAAGCCGTTATCTGATTTGGTCCCAATCCTGTGAGTTCTCGTGACATTGTGTGATGACTGTTGCATCTACTGTTTATATATTTTGATGCTACTTAACCAAGCGTTTAAGTGACATCAGCACTGACTGTTTTGGGGAACCTGCTAATTGGAAGTAAAATGGTTGGCTTACCATGATCGTAACTGTAACAGTAGCTAAACCAGGTGGCATGGTACCCTCGCTGTCTACTGCCTCGACCACGAAGGTGTGCGTAGTCTCCTCAGGAGAAAGCTTCTCGAAGTCCAGTGTGTACAGCACCTTCAACTCTCCTGTAACAGGGTTTAGCTCAAAGAGCTTCCTGGCCTCCTTCGTACTGATACGGTAGGTGATGTTTGAGTTCAAGTCTGCGTCCAGAGCCTAAATTAGGGAAGAGAGAGAGAAACGTTCAATATGCATGCAGAACATGAGACAATCTCAAAATCAGGGATTTTAAACATGCACTGTGGGGTAAATGTGTGGTGTCCTGGGAAATCGGCCAAATGTCAAAACGTCTTCGAACGAAATTAATGAAAAAAGAAAGGCGGCCTTCCGCCAAAATTGAGCTTTTTACATACTTTGACACCTCTACTTTAGGACCACTTACATGCATTTTCTCAAATCGATACAAATATGAATGTGAAATGATCTCATTAACTTTCAGTTCTCGCCTAGGCTTCCTGAAGATCATATTATGTAGATAAAGGAGCCAGTTTAATAGACATGGCTAAAAAACTGGCTGTAGGATTGAATAAAGATGCATTTAAAGATAGACAGTTTTCAAGGTCATATTTTAGAAATAGCGAATTTTATTTATTATGGTAAATTGAAAAAATGCTAATAAAATAGAATGCTCTCACATACTGTATGCAATGTGTTTGTGTGTCTTGGAGGGCATCTAATGAAGTCGTTCGATTTCATTTTAATCCCGTAACACATTGGGCAGAAAGATTAAGTTTCAATTGCTTCAATTTTCTTTTAAAGTAGAAAATGTCTCAGAATTGCACTATGGCTACTTGTCCAAACGTTGCACTATAGCTGAGTTCACATGATGTTCTTTGCTATTATCCAGCATGCGTCAGTGAGCTAAAAGCAGCAGTGCATAAAAAAGGATTATGAACTTCATCCTATTAACTAATTTAGATTCATGCTTTTACAATATGCATGCATCATACTGAAGCCATGATTATCGGAACTTAACCTAATAATGTCTTTATTTAAACTTCATTTCCTTGCATAACTTTCAGTACTGTCACAGTGAACGGGACTTCATACAGAGACTGTACTATTACCTACGAGAAGCATTTAAATCAAACCAGGACTTTTAATTGTGCAGAATAACAGAACATAGACATGAGAAAAAAAATCTTCTGCACTAATTTACTTATCCCAGCGTTTCACTAGTGCTTGTATACCATCAAGGTGGAAAGTTTTCTCAATACACCGGAGACGTGATCGTACTGTCCGATTAATGTTTGAAACGCTGGCCTCCCAGGAACTCCTTTTATGGCCAATACAAGAGGAAATGGCTTGGAATGCTACAATAGAATCAGTTTTACACCTTCATTAGATCACAGGTTAAGTCCCAGTTTGACTTGAACACCCTTTGTATATGATAAATGAACAGAGGTGGTCTTTTTAAATAATCTTAACCATGCAAAATTAATTATTCAATAAGTAACAATAAATTGCACAGGTAAGCATTTACAGTGTTTACATCTGGACCTAAAATAGACAAGTGTCATGTCACTGCTGGGTGCAGCCGCAAAATGTCTTAAATACTGTAGACTTCGATTTCCAGAAGCCTCTTAAAACACATGGCTCCATCATCACATGGCTTGGAATCGTGTGCAGCTGATTTGTGTTATTCTCTATTCTCTAATTTGTAACCTCATTTATGTTCTATTATTCTTGGATTCCTTTGTAAAGTTGCACCAGTAGTCATGTGGGTCTTGATTATAGTCATAACTGATTTAGCTGTGTGTGTGTGTGCTCGCCTGTGTAACTTTTTAAAAGAAAAAAAAAATGTATTGACCTTTCAAAGTATTAATCTGACAATAAGTGGCAGTGTAGGAAATATTTAATTCTTAGTGTGTTTCATGATATTCTGTGTGCATGAGAACAGAGTGATTTTCTTCCTGTTCTCACGACATAAGCTGTGCTTTCAAAAAACACATCCTATGGAAGTTTATGTTAAAGGTCGTAAAACTGTTGAACGCTCGTAAATGCAGAGCTACTCCTAAATTTATGTACTTCCTTACCTTATCTGTTAAAAGCATTCCAGACTGGATGTAAACATTCCCACATCCACCTTTTCTTTGGTTCTTTGTGTGTGTGCGTATATATACTCCTGTCTCCCACAATAAACTTTGAACGTCTCACTGAACACTGACTTGTGTGCTTCATTGAGGGGTTCCCTGAGCTCAGGCGGGACAGCAGAATACAGGCGGAGCACTGAGTAGACCAAAGGGGGTCTACCAAAATTCAAGAAATCCTTACAATTTGGGGGCTCTGTCCGGGATACCTCTAATCAGGTGAGTGCTGCTTTAAAATTTTTTCTCTATAAGCACAGAGCAAGCACACTCCCTGGGTTTTTGGTATCTGGACCATATACAGTACGGGGGAGGATTGTCTTGGGGCTTTTACGCCTGTTTAGCGCGCGCTCGCTTCTGAAAGGTTCCTTGAACTGAAGCATAAGTGTGGAAGCTGTATTCTGTTGCCTGCTACTTGTCTTTGTGTGTTGTTTGTTGAAGATATTGGTTATTTCTGTCGCGGGTTAATTCACATTTATAAAATGGGTAATAAGACCACAACTATTTATCTGAAATCCTTTTGTGAGCTGCTCATCTGTGCCTGTCTTCCCCGTACCCACAAAACCGTGCTCACCTTCGTCGGAAGTGTGTGCCTCAGGAAAGGGAAAGACTCCCAAGAAGGTGTCAGGATGAACTTCTGACAGCCCTCTATCGGATGATCCCGAGGATACTGATGGTGAGGATGATGATAATTCGGACGATGAAGGTCCGGATAAGAGGTCTCGCCCCAAACCTCGACAAGAAAGCACTGCGTTTGTTTTCTCTATGGGACCAAAGGGTCCAAAAAATCCTTCCACCATCCGTAAGCACGCTGAAGGACATTATTAAGATGCTCCCTTCTCCCAACAAAGCTTTGAATTTTGTTGATATGCTGATAAAGGCTTCTAGGCACTGTCAGCCCGTGGGTGCGGATTATCGCTTTATTTTGCAATCGGTTTTGGGAGATGGGTACGATGAGGCTGATTTGATAAAAACGGTAAAATGCTTAGACTCTAAAACAGACAAATTGGCTGTAGTGGAAAAATAATGAATTTGACTTTCTTTGAGGTAATTCTAATGAGGCTATGAAACTCTTAAAAGATGAGCTAACTACTTATCTTCTTGCATGTCAGCAAGCTAGTCAAGATCTGTCACAGGTAACTAATTGTAGACAAGAAAAGAAAAAAGTTTCTTGAGAGGTTTTGAGAGACCTGGACGCTTTTGGATGGTATGCCCCTGCCTGAAGCAAACTCTAACTCACTTTTTCCTTACCACCTTCTTGAATAATTGTCGACCAGAAATCATGAAAATTTTAAAGTTTCAATTGTCAGATGGTTCTACAATGTATATTAAAAAAATTAGGTGAGCGTGTGAGAACAAAGAAAGTAGATGGTATTTTAGAAAATAAACATGTTTGTCTGTGGAGAGTGGAGGATATAGAGGTAGAGGTCTGCAGGGTCAGAGTACACCCCGTAGGTCTGGTAATTTTTATTACTGTCATAAATAAGGTCATTGGGCTTGTGAATGTCGCATGAAGGCCTGAGATGAGGAACGTAGTGGACAAAATATGTATAATCGATTGAATGATGGTCAGTGGCATGATGCTAATGAGGTGTTTTCTCCTAATCCTTTCCAGCAGCCGCCGTAGAGAGTGCAAAAACAACAGCAATATAGACCCAATCCCTTGTCAGGGATGCAGGTAGGAGCATATGATGCATAGGGATGCCCTCAGAGTTCCAGCCCCGCGATGTTACTTCGTACTTTCGAGTCACCTCAGGAATAGATGAGATTTTAAGCTCACTGCTCAAGCAGGGTGTTGTTAAACCATGTGTAAGTTCTTATAACACACCTGTTAATCCAGTACTAAAACCTGATGGTATGTGGAGATTTACAAAAGATCTGAGAAAAATAAATGGCATAATTATCCTTGTTGCACCTGTTGTGCCTGATGTGCTGTCCATTGTTTTCTCTAGACCTTGTCATCATTTGCATTTTTCTGTTATTAACCTTTGTTCTGCCTTCTTCAGTGTTCCTGTGGAAGGGCAGACACAGCCATTGTTCGCCTTCACCCACAGGGGGCGTCAGTTCACCTGGTCTCGTCTTCTGCAGGGTTAATTGACTACCCAAATGTTTTTTCGGCTGTAGTAAGAGATGCACTTGGTGATCTAACTCTCCCCACTGATTCTGTTGTCCTATTGCACGCAGATGTTTTACTGGTGTCCGCCGCTGCGAAGAAGCCACCACTTGTCTCCTGAAACACCTGGCAAAGAAGGGTTTCAAGGTATCTAAGACTAAATTACAGTTTTGCAGAGACATTGTAAAATACCTGGGCTTTGAACTCTCCCAAGGTCAAAGAAGGCTCTTAAAGGAACGAATTCAGCTTATCATCGACACTAAACGTCCGAGCACTAAACATGCTTTCATGGCTTTTCTGGGACTGGTCAACTACTGTCGTCAGTGGATTCCTGACTGCTCATTCTACGATAAATGCATCAGGAGAGTCATCTCACACAACGATCCGCTCCAACAGCCTCTGACATTGACTGCTGAACTGGAAAAGGCCCTATGTTCTGCTCCAGCGCTGGGCCTGCCTAACTATCAAAAACCGTTCCATCTAAAGGTCTGTGAGCACGGGGCACCGCTATTGCTGTATTGGCACAGGAACATGGGGGGGAGTGAGACCATGTGCTTTCTTATCTAAAACTTTAGATGCTGTGGCACAAGATTTGCCTGCCTGTCTCAGGGCTGTGGCCACCTGTGGGGTGATGGTACAAGATGCTGAGAAGATTGATCTCTCTCGTCCTTTAATTTTGTATTCTCTATATCAGGTTAAACAAGTGCTACAGAACCTTCAAACACAATATATGAAGGCTTGGGTCTGGGTATGAGATTATCCTTTATCCTACAAGTAACTTAGAGATAAAATCCACCTCTTTTTTTGACACCCTCAGATATGCTCTGGCACGCTTGATCAATGCACAGGATGACAGGCTAGTAGAAAGAGATCATAACTGCTGCTTAGAGATTGTTCACTCCACTAGTATACGTCCTGATATGTCTTCTACATCAACAACTGGTGAATCTATGGACGTCCAAGGTAATACGCTAGCTTATAGTGTTGTTAAAGAAGCAGCCTGAAAAGAGATTTTCTTTCCTGACTCTGGTTCTGATTTGATCAATACATCCTTTCTTGCTAACTCTTTGATTCCAGATGTAGATTTATTGTCTTTACAAGCTTCAGAATGATTCCTCTTTTTGGCAAGCTCAAGGTGCCTACGTTGTTTCTGATAGTTTATGGTATTGTGCTGATGGTTGTTTGTGCCTGCCATCTCATTGTCTTCCGTTTCTCGTGCGTGAGTTCCATGGTGTTACACATCGCGCGCGAAGGGGGGTTAAGGAAGATATGAAAGAACTCTTTTACATAGCTAACATGCTTGGAACAATTGATTCATTAATATCTAGATGCTTGGTGTGTGCTCAGAATACGTTTAAATATCTTCTGGTTTTGGTAGACAAGTTTTCTAGGTGGGTGGAAGCTTTTCCGTGTGCTCGAGAGAATGCAAAGGTGGAGTCCTAGTGAAAGAAATAATATCTCGTTATGGCGTGCTTTATGCTATTGACTCAGATAAAGGAACACGTTTTACATCACAGGTAACACAGAATTTGTGTAAATATCTTTCACTGTCCTGGCATTTTCACATTCCTTATCATCCACAGTGATCAGGTATAGTAGAAAGGAAAATTGACTAAAGCAATGCAAACCATGGGGAGTAAAAACTGGGTTGATCTGTTACCTGCTGTTCTAGCTGAAATAAGAATGACACCATCAAAAGACGTGCACATGTCACCATATGAAATTATATTTGGCAGACCCTTTCCCGGGCCATGGAGGAAAGGTAAACCCGCGATAGGAACAACTGATCTTGATGTACATATTGCTGAATATTCTGCTGCTCTAATAGATACTCTAACTAAACATTATGAACAAATTGCTAATGTGACTTTAATACCCTCAACAAAACCCACACATCCTTTTAATGTGGGAGATACTGTTCTGGTAAAATCTTTGACCCCCAGAAAACTGGGAGATTGTAAATATGACGGACCAGCAGAAATAATCGCAATTACTCGTATTGCTATCCTAACTGATCTTTTTCCTCAGTGGATCCATGCTACTAGGCTGAAGAGATGTCCTGTCGGCGTGAGACCAAAAGATGAATAAATGCGTGTGTATTATTATCTTTCTGTCTGTGTGATTTTTGTTTCCTAGACTAAAGACGTGCTGCAGTGATGTCCAACCCATGACATGACCTTGATGGAGTGACGTGACACAGAGGGATCGCCTTGGATTGCCACGGGTCGACTTTACTTCTGCTATTAGTGTACCATTCCTGGTGGTGTCTTAGCGCCTCGTGAGGTGGGACGAGTGCAGATTGGGCGTGCCCGCACTCTGAGCACTGTAGCGTCAAGAAAGGCAATAGTTCACCACTAGTAGTTATTTATGAGTTTGACATTGTGAACAAGGTTTTTCACACACACGAGTTTGCACTCAACCTGTCATGTTTCTGTGTATTTTTCGCTGTGTGCAAAATTCTTTGTATGAGTATGTTTCAGGGTATGTTCCTGCGCCGTGTCTGATGGCCTATTGTCCGCCGGCGACTTCTTAAAAGCTCTGAGTTTTATTCAACGATGTTTCTTATGAATAAAAGGGGGGAATTGTAGGAAATATTTAATTCTTAGTGTGTTTCATGATATTCTGTGTGCATGAGAACAGAGTGATTTTCTTCCTGTTCTCACGACATAAGCTGTGCTTTCAAAAAACACATCCTATGGAAGTTTATGTTAAAGGTCGTAAAACTGTTGAACGCTCGTAAATGCAGAGCTACTCCTAAATTTATGTACTTCCTTACCTTATCTGTTAAAAGCATTCCAGACTGGATGTAAACATTCCCACATCCACCTTTTCTTTGGTTCTTTGTGTGTGTGCGTATATATACTCCTGTCTCCCACAATAAACTTTGAACGTCTCACTGAACACTGACTTGTGTGCTTCATTGAGGGGTTCCCTGAGCTCAGGCGGGACAGCAGAATACAGGCGGAGCACTGAGTAGACCAAAGGGGGTCTACCAAAATTCAAGAAATCCTTACAGGCAGTCTATATAGCCAAAGTGTGGCCTGGAAAATGACCACGTATACAGTTTTGTACGAAAGTCTTGAGCCCTCACTTATTTCTTCTCATGCTTCTTTTTAAAGAGCCAGGCTATCTCGTCTTTTAATGTTGTCTCGAGGAATAGTTCTCCAGGCATCTCAAAGGACTTATTGTCTCGGTCAAGTTTTTGGATCCAGAATCATTCAAGATAAAAAAAAAAAAAGCATCTAATTCAAGGCATGAACCAGTGAGAAACGGGTGAAGATGATGACAGATGATCATGATGTTGATTAGTATACCAGTGATGCTGAATGCTAAATGGTTGGAACAGACGAGAGGGGGAATGAGGTTGCTGCTGAGGTTGTTACAAAAAAACAACCACTTCCTCGAAAACTTTTCACGTCTTTAACATTTTTCTTGGAAATCACTATATATTTTTTCTTTTTTAAATGGTTTTGCTGCATTAAGCACATGATGCACCTTACAATAATATTTCTAAAAAGAAATGTAATTAAAGAAATAAAACTACCGCACTCGAGACGTGTTTCTGTGCTAGAGACAGTAGATAAATGCATTCTATAAATTAAGCTTTGGTGCTTTGCTTCGTTTGGTTACATCCACTATCTTGTCCTCTAATCAAGATTTCTGAACTTTAGTATACCAGTAACTAAAATAATTACGACCACCGTATATATATTGTACGATCTGAAGCTCCTTGAAGAGGCCTCATGTGGTACATCCCTGTAAATCGTCAATTACTGTACCGAAGTAAAAGTGAACCCTGTAGAGGAGAAGTCTGATGGTGCATTACAAGCTGAAGGTTTTTTTTTTAAATTGATTATAATGTTTCTCGTGCTCTTCAGCAGTCTTTGTAATTAAAAAAGGTTTTGTGTGCAACACGTTTTTCTTGTCCTGATTTTCTGCCAGTGAAAACATAATCAGTGCATGAGTTTGTGGTATTCTTTTAAATTAAAACGTAACCCACACAGTATTGAGACTAAATTGCAGTTTTACATTGCTGCAAACACAACTGCAAGCTAATTTATTCGGGGTTTTTTTTTAACAAAATTCACACCTAAAACACTTTTTGTCGTGTATGTGCTTTTTACTGTAACTCCCTTATGACCCAATAAACAATGTATGAGTGTTGACGTGAGTCAAAAATTATCTGCATTTTTTAAAAAAACATCATAAAAATTCTGTTGGCCGAACTGTCTTATCGGTTCAAGGCTATTTTCTCACTCCTGTGCAGGTGTGAACGTATTACATTACGTCAGTTCATTTGTAACTGCGGTGCGAGCAAAAATGGTTTCCCCACTTCTAATTTGTACAAAAGAAGTGCAGCTTTCAGTGATTCGTTTTTCGTGGTCTGAGGGTACACACGGTGCCGAAACAACTCACAGAATAAACTAAACTAAAGTGTTTGGATATCTGCAAAAAACATGTAGACTTATTCTAATCAATGTGAAAGTTTCTCAAAGAGAATCATTACTGGTGACGAGACATGGATTCATCACTATGAGTCTGAGAGTATGGCTCGGAAACATCCCCAATCGCCGACCGAGAAAAGGTTAAAAAGACATCAATATGTTGGAAAATTGATGCTTATTGTTTTCTGGGATTCTCAAGGGCCAGTATTGGAACATTATCAGGAAAAAGGTTCAACAATCAACAGTGCTCGATACAGTGGGACGCTTATAGAAGAGCTAAAGGCTAAACTTTGGATTATACGAAGAGGACTGCTATCTAAGGGCGTTGCGATTTTGCATGATGTGCAAACTTCTGTCCACAATGGCGACACTTTGGAAGAACTTCGTTTTGAGGTGTTAGTGTCCTTCTTATAGTCCTGATCTCGCTCTGTCAGACTTTCACCTGTTTGTCACTGTATGATGACAAAGAGTCACTTCTGATGAAGCAGTGATAAAGACAGCTAGGACGCATTCGTTGCTCGCAGCTCAGCCTAACACATTTTTTATAATGAGGGAGGGAATGCGAAAGCTTGGTGACAGATGGACAAAGTGTGTTAAAAAGCAAAGAGATTAGGTGGAAAAATGATGTATTTGTCTGTTGTAAAAATGACTTTAAAGTAAAAGTTATTTCTACAGCCAGAGTGCGGATAATTTTTGACTCACCCTCATACAAAATATTTATCCTCATGTAATTCCACAATTACATGTAAAATCCACAAGTATTTTTTCCTTTTTTCTTTTTTTTTTAAAGAAAAAATCTTAAGATTTCTCATAACTACCAATATGGAGATGTATCTCATTTTGCAGTCAAACTATTCACATAGTAAATTACCAGAGTAGCCGGTGGGACACGACTTATTAACATGTGGAAGCTCTTAATTTTCTCATTCCCTAATGATACTAACTCTTGGCCATGCCTTAATGACCTCATTCCCATACATTTCCCATACACGACATGGCCACTCATTAAGATCTCATTCGCTCATATTAATAATTCATGGCTGTGCATTTATTAAAGCAGCAATTCACCATATATACAGCTTATAAAATCGTACTTAATTAAGACTGAGGTTTTAGCCCAAATCCTGGTATATGTTCATAAAGTACAGTATCATAGCTGCCCATCTGATCAATGTCAGTCGCAACGGTCTAGATTTAGTTCTTACTTTAAATACAAAAAAGCATTACCTTTTACATAAGAGACATCATGTGATTAAGACACTACATAGTAGCACTGTGGGTTAAACAACAAAAAAAATCATTGTGATTTCTAGAGGGCTTCAGATGGGGAAGCACAGTTTTGACAATGGGGTAAAGTATCGGTGCAGCTCAAAGAAGAGCTCAGAAAGTCAGGAACCGTCAGTGTGTACGTGTGTGGAAGAGAGAGAGAGAGAGAGAAAGAGAGAGAGAGAGAGAGTGAAGAGCACAGACACAGACAGAATGGCCACTAATCTCCGAGAGAGAGATAAGACTGTCAGCATGGCCTCCCAGCAAGTGTCATTGGAGGTCTGTCACTGATGGAATGATAATTTTGTCACTGCAGTGTAAGAAGCAGCCCTCACACATATATATATATACACACACACACACATGGGGATTCTAGCAATTACACACCCGTGATAGCTTTCAGCTGATAAGACCAGATTCATGCTCTCAGATGAGAAAACATTTCAGAACAACGGCTATGCGATGATGAAGTAATGAGATAAAGAGCGCAGATATTCCAACACCGCGTCGACGGGAATGGCTGAAATTCTGCACGGAGGAGAGAGAAAATCTCTGGTTACAAAGTCAGTTTAAATTCGTATTTCTAGGAATGGGCCACGATCTGATACTAGCCTGAAACGCTGGATCAGTATCGGAGAGGATTTGGAAATCTGGCCCACGTCCAAGGTACAGTAGATCTGAAGCACATTACCGTCAAGGCTGTGACGTTTCTCATAACTTCGTTACACACAATCGTTCTAATCTTGATTAGAGTCGGATTATCTGTCAGATTAAGATCAGTATCAGGTTTTAGACCTGAAAAAGTGGGTTTGGAACACAGAATGCAAGAGGTGTTGTATTGTATATGCATGAAAGAAAAATAAACTTCAAACAGCCCCTTTAAAAAAAAAAAAAAAGAAGAAGTTAAAAGTCCGAAGGCACTAACTGGAGCATGGAGGAAAGCTTTAAAAGAAATAAACTTTAATAGACAGAAGAACAATAAAATTGATTTGAAGGTTTAAAGCAAAATCGAAAGCCGTCTACACCGCTTCTCTCCAAAATCGACTTGTTGACATTTGATCCTTGAATGCGTTTTTCTTTTTTCTTCCATATATATATATATATATATTTTATATATATATTTATATATATATATATATATTTTTTTTTTTTTTTTATTACCTTATCTTGAGCCTTCAGGTAGCACAAAGCTGTCTGCCCAGGGAGGGCTTTGATCTTAACGCTTTACAGCTTTCACAGATCTAACGTTTCCTATCTGCGGTCAGAGAACAGCCATCATTTTATTTGGTCACTTTCAAACAGAGTAGTGTGTGTGTGTGTGTGTGTGTGTGTGTGTGTGTGTATGTGTGTGTGTGTGTGATCGTTAGCAGCAGTGAAATGCGCTAGCTCGATGTGGATGCTACAGGAGGAATAAGTCACAAGATGAATATACACATGTAGACCACTTAGAAGAAAACCTCTGATCATTTATGCAATTTGTTTTGTTCTGTTGGCCTGATTTGATCACCACACTTTACTTTTAAGGTGAGAAGAAAAGCACGAAACTAAGCTGGGTGAGTTACAAGCTTCGCTTAGTATACTCCTGCCTGTCACGAACTGGGATCTGACGACAGTTGACACGGACCCAAACCAAACAAAACCAACATGATGAGCTCGCATTAACAGGGTAGACTGGGATCATGGAGGTGTGTGTGTGTGTGTGTGTGTGTGTGTGTGTGTACGCATGTGTTAAAAGCTCACGGTAAGGTTCAGGATGGTCATGTTGGGTGGGTTATTCTCAGGCAGGATGACGCTGTAGGACGGCTGGGAGAACACCGGGCTGTTATCGTTGATGTCCAGCACTGTGACGGAGAGTGTGACGGACGTTCTGCGGGGATCCGGCGCCGCATCCGATGCTTCCACCACCACCTCATAATGCTCCCTTTGCTCTCTGTCTAGAGCAACTGCTGTCCAGATGCTTCCATTGGCGCTGATCCGGAACAGGTCGGAATGGCTCAGCAGTCTGTAGTGCACCTCCCCGTTCAATCCCTGGTCAGCGTCCATGGCCTGTACACACATACACACAGAAGGAGGCGAATACATCATCAAAAGATCATCACCCATCCAGATGTTTACACGAGCAATCATAAATGTATTATTCGTAATATTTCTCTTTATTTCGCAGAACTGTTTAATTCCCTATGGTTGTTTGATGAATATTCTATAACAGCAGCTCTGACACTTACGCCAGCGGCAAGGCAAAGCACAGATTTCTATTAATGTGCTTCTTCGAATGCATTATCATATATTTTTTTATCGTAAAAGATAATTCACAGGGACTTGTACTCTGCCTGGCCAAAAAAATGTCACTGTTTTATTAGGACCTGGAAGGATCGCTCTGAACCGTCAGCTTCGTGCGAGAACGATTATGTATGTCTGTGATCGCTTGGTGAATCTGCATATTAAAAAGACAATTTTTAATCAGAAAATAAAAGTTTTCTGTTTGTTTAATGGAGCATTATCTAATGATCTGATGAGTCTAGACTAACCCCATATATCCAAAGTGATGCACCCTCACATTCAGGAAGTCAACCATGACCATGTTATCACATCAATAGAGTTTTTCCTTCTCTAATGGCACATCAAATAATTCTCATCAAGTTGGGGAAAAAAGGATTGCTAAATCATATTTTTATTCATTTTTCACACGATTTGGCCACAACATGGCACAATGTAATTAAAGTTAAAGGCATTCTAATGGCGTTAACTGAAGTGAGGGAGCAATGTATTAAAGATTAATGAACACCAGGAATAACTTGTTTCATGGACATTTTAATTATTATATAATAAATAATAATTGTTTAATTAAGACATGATATTGTTGTCATTCATTCATTCATTTTCATTCATCTTCTATACCGTTTATCCTGTATACAGAGTCGTTGGGGGACTGGAGCCTACCCCAGGAGACTTTTGGGTATAAGGTACGGTACACCATGGCCTATCCATCACAGAGCACAGAGATATCGCAGGTACAAACACACACACACAGACATGCTCGTTCACACACTATGGGCGATTTGGGGAATGCCAGTAAGCCTAATTGATGCCAATTTCCACAACAGTTTCCATATTTTCCATATTTGTCCAGCCATATTTCCTAAGTTTTTTAAAAAGATTTCTTATATTTCATATTTTTTCTATATTTTATTCTTATTTTATACCATAAGGTTGGTCTCATTGATAATCTTGCTTTTACGAGCGGTCGTATACGCATTTCACTGCATATAATACTGTGTATTACTGTGTATGTGACTGTATATGGCCTTGGGAGAAACTGGATGACCCAGAGGAACCCCACCAAGGATGCAAGCTTCATGCACACAGACCCGAGCTCGGAACCGAACCCCATCTCTGGAGGTGACTGAACTTGCCCAGGATGTCCCAAGAATCAGTTTGGTCCATATACAGTACTGTAAGTAATGAATGGGTCACATACTGTGCTATAGCTTTCTCAGTGGACTGATCAATAAGAGCAGCAGCATCTCCGCCCGCCCGCACTGAGCCACACGGGTGCACAGGGTTAAACATTGACATGTGTATAGCACCTGAGCTCTCTCCCTACCGCCCTTCCTCAGCCAGGCAAAATTGTCCTTGAGGACTTTTTAAAACAATGTAGGTATACCACACATAAAGTCCTTTCCTTCTGACATACTCTAAGAACTTGCTCTGCAGCCTGGTTAGGATTTAACGGCACCAAACTTTTAGGATTTTAGGACAATAGAGTGGCAGCACTATTCATTCAGTATTGTTTTTAGTGCTTGTACTTAAAAACAGCTCATTGGCAAGCAAGCAAAAGAGCCAGTGTGTTTCCCTGATAAGACCATGAGACTGCCTACTGCCATGAATTATACAGCAAGGCAGAGAGCGTACACAGGAGCAAGCTTGCACACACACACACACTCATTTATTTAGTTTTGTGAGGACATCTGTTGACATCGTGATTACTAATTCATGCTTCGTCTACGCCTAAACATAACCTGACCTTAACCTCAGCAACCGAACGAAAATTATTTACCCATGTGAGGACAGCTGGTACTATCCTATAAAACACGTGGTTGTCTTAATATCCTTGTGAGGAAAATCCAGTGACTTAATAATTTATGTAGTTAAACAATGTAGTTAACAGTGGATGTAAGAAGCATACACTGCTACAGTGGATATAGAAAGAAATATCAAAGCTGTAGGTGTTGTTGACGTATAAAAAAAAAATGACATCAAAATAAATCATGGTAGACTCAGATCAATCTGTGACATGATCTTTCTGCAGGTGATGAAGACATTCCACAGGTTTTTGATGGGATTTAGATCTGAACTCCGGCCATTTTAAAGCCTTCTGTAGACATTTCCTTTGTTGACTTGGGGTTGATGGTTTGAGTCGTAATCGTTCAATAAAATGACATTTTTCATCATCATCGTCAGCTTTCTAAGAGAGACCTGCATGTTTTGTACCAAAATAGATATTAGGAGATATCAATACTTCCTTCTATCCAGCTTAGAGCCCCAGTCCCAGCTGAAGAGAAACAGTTCTGCAGCATGGTGCAGCCACCACCATGCTTCAGCGTGTGTGTTATGTTCTTAGGACTATACGCCATCTTGATTTTAGTGCCAAAAATATTCTTTAAAATGGGATTTAAAAATGTCTACCATTGTCTTGGTTTGGAAAGACTAACGTGGAATTGGACATGTTTATTCCTGTACTTGCCATGTATTTCTGAAGCTTCTTTAATGTTGCTAAAAGTCTTTTAGCAGCTCTAGCTTTAATGTAGGTGGGAGATCTTGTTCTTGGTAAAGTTACCGCCCTGCTCCACTCTTGCATCTTGTTTTAACTCCTTTTTTCAATTGAAAGCATGGTCAGTATGGTCCAAATTAAAGCGCATTAACTGTTAAAAATATTCTCTATACGGTACTGTGCAAAAATCTTAAGACACCCATCCTTTCTTATTATTAAATTTAGTTTAATTCAATGTTGTAGATACAATTAAAGAGAGGGGAACAAATACCTAACTGTGACAGGATAAATATAGCATAGTATTATAGGCAATATGAAAATAGCTTGTTTATATAACAACCTCAACAGCAACCTAATTTCCCCTCTCGTCTCTCAGCATTCAGAATCACCAGTATACTAATCACTGGCCTGATCATCTGTCATCTGCACCTGTTTCTCACTGGTCCAAAACTTATGTTAGATGCTTTTTATGCTTAAATGATTCATAGGTCACTATGTGGCTTAACAAACAAAAAAAGATTCTTCTGAAACTGCTCAGGTACAGGGACTAGACTGAAAATCAGAGACAAAAAAGTCCTTTACAGAGCTTGGAGAACTATTCCAAGACTACATTAAAAATAGAAAAAGGTCTGGCTCTTTGGAAGCAAAATATAAAGTCTTGAGCCCCCAATTCTCATATATAAAAAAATATGAGAATTGGGGGCTCAAGACTTTTTACACTTTTTACTGTACAGTACAGTGGAGCAAAAAGGTATTTAGTGTAGTCAGCCACCAATTGTGCAAGTTCTTCCACTTAAAAAGATGAGAGAGGCCTGTAATTTTCATCATAGGTATACCACAATTATGAGAGAGAAAATAAGAAAAAAAATCCAAATAATCATATTGTAGGATTTTTATAGAATTTATTTGCAAATTATGGTGGAAAATAAGTATTTGGTCACCTGCAAACAAGCAAGATTTCTGTCTCTCACAGACCTGTAACAACTTTTTTAAGAGGTTCCTCTGTCCTCCACTCGTTACCTGTATTAATGGCATCTGTTATCAGTATAAAAGACACCTGTTTACAAAGTCACAGTCACACTCCAAACTCCACTATGGCCAGGACCAAAGAGCTGTCAAAGGACACCAGAAACAAAATTGTAGACCTGCACCAGGTTAGGAAGACTAAATCTGCAATAAGTAAGCAGCTTGGTGTAAAGAAATCAACTGTGGAGGCAATTATTAGAAAACGGAAGACATAGAAGAACACTGATAATCTCCCTCGATCTGGGGCTCCACGCAAGATCTCACCCCGTGGGGTCAAAATGATCACAAGAACTGTGAGCAAAAATCCCAGAACCACATGGGGGAACCTAGTGAATGACCTGCAGATAGCTGGGACCAAAGTAACAAAGGCTACCATCAGTAACACACTGCGTCGCCAGGGAATCCTTCAGTGCCAGACGTGTCCCCCTACTTAAGCCAGTACATGCCCAGGCCCGTCTGAAGTTTGTTAGAGAGCATTTGGATGATCCAGAAGAAGATTGGGAGAATGTCATATGGTCAGATGGAACCAAAATAGAACTTCGTGTTTGGAGGAGAAAGAATGCTGAGTTGCATCCAATGAACACCATACCTACTGTGAAGCATGGGGGTGGAAACATCATGCTTTGGGGCTGTTTTTCTGCAAAGCGACCAGGATGACTGATCCGTATAAAGGAAAGAATAAATGGGGCCATGTATTGTGAGATTTTGAGTAAAACCCTACTTCCATCAGCAAGGGCATTGAAGATGAAACATGGCTGGGTCTTTCAGCATGATAATGATCCCAAACACACCACCGGGCAACGAAGGAGTGGCTTCGTAAGAAGCACTTCAAGGCCCAGTCAGTCTCCAGATCTCAACCTCATAGAAAATCTTTGGAGGGAGTTGAAAGTCCATGTTGCCCGGCGACAGCCTCAAAACATCACTGCTCTAGAGGAGATCTGCATGGAGGAATGGGCCAAAATACCAGCAACAGTGTGTAAAAACCTTGTGAAGACTTACAGAAAACATTTGACCTCTGCCATTGCCAACAAAGGGTATATAACAAAGTAATGAGATGAAATTTTGTTATTGACCAAATACTTATTTCGCACCATAATTTGCATAATTTTCTTAAAAAATCCTACAAAGTGATTTTTCTTTTTTTTTTTTTTTATCTATTATAGCTAAGTTATACCTATGATGAAAATTATAGGCCTTTCTCATCTGTTTAAGTGGGAGAACTTCCACAATCGGTGGCTGACTAAATACTTTTTTGCCCCACTGTATCTGGATGAAGAGTTTTGCTAATTAACTAAAAAAATAGTAAAAAAAAAACTGGCTATGTGACAATGGTATTGAGCTTCTGGGTCCAGCACCTGGATCATCTCCAGACCTAAACACAATAAAAATGAACTGTCAGTTGATGGTAAAGAAGGCTGTAGTAGTCAAGAAACTGTCTTCTTTACATGGTCTTCAAAAAGCAATTGAGCAAGCATGGATTAACAAGTGACACCAAAGTACTGCAGACGTGGTTTTGACTCTGTGCCCAGCTGGATCAATCATGTTTTGAAGAATAAATGACTTTATACTAAATATTAATCGTTATATGGCAATTTTATTACATAAAATAATGAACAATTTTCATTATCTTGATGATTGTCATTATTTTAAACATTTGCATTTAAATAGCACTTTGTTCCAATACTTTTGGCCACTGTGCACAAAGTAGAAATGTTCAGCCCAAACTGGAAATGAGAAGAAGGAAAACTATGGTTTGAACTGGGCTGTACAATGTTATCAAGATTACAGTCCTACAGTTATTCATTTCTCTCTCTCACAAACATCTTAAAGAGATTTTATGGCGTAATTACAGAGGAATCCCAACGGTTTGTAGTTTTGTAAGGCAATTTCATTAAATATTGTCTTTTTTCCTGATGCTATAAAATCAATTCAGTCCTCAATTGGTTTAGTTTAAATAGCAATTTTACAGCCTTGAATATACAGTACTACAGGCATCACCTTTCCCCTAAAATGTTCACAGTGTTATTAATATTTGACAGCTCTGTCATAGTTCTGGAGAGTTATCCGGAGTATTACAGAAACTACAGTGTTGGTTTTTTTTTTTTAGGTCAAGAATAAGGTGAAATGTACATCTGGACATTCTGTAAGCTAGAATTATTTAGTGAAATCACCTGTTTTGTGCACAGGAAGAAATATACTGTAATACATGGCATATGTTGCTTAATATATTTGGCCACCACTGTACAGGGATGACTGACAGCTCTGCATGCACAATGTGAGAAATTGTCCTGGCTGTAGGAATTTGGTTAATGAGTGCAGTAAATCATTCATGTCACTTAAATGACAACACTGTAAGCAGCAAGGCAATAAATCTACTTAGGAAAAAAGAAAAGAAAAAAAAAACCCTGATGGCCTGCAACTGTGAAGAGGAAATATTTTACATTCTTTGACAAAAAAGTATTAAATGCAAAAGTATACATTCTATAAAACTTTTTTACATGGCTTCCCTACCTGTAACAAGAATGCACACCAAAATTCAGATGAGATAACGTTTCCAGACAATGGGATCACATACTGTATGGTTGGCATCTAAATATGTCATGCATACTACGTACAGTATGTATCTGACGTTCTAGTCTTTTTCTAACTGTATCTTCTTGGTGCGAGTCACTAGGCCACATGACCATAATGTGTCTGTTGGCCATACCCATGCTAGGAATTTAAAAGGTTTCTTAAACAAGTTAAGACACTATTTTAAACTCAGTAATTTTTTTTATTTTATTAAATTTTTTGCTTCTAGTGAAATATAAATCAAAGGTTATTTGAAGTATCTCTATATTGATATAAAAAAAAAGCCCAAATCCACTTTGCACCTTGGATTTTTTTTACCAACATGGCAATTTGGATTGGGTTATTTAGTTTGGTTGTTTGATTGTTTTTGTTTTGTTTTAATAAATAATAAAAAATGCTATAATCTTTTTAGATCTTTCTACTATAAATACTGAAAAAAAAAACAGAAAAAAAACCAAGAAGGAAATACAAAATAACTTATAAGAACCTACCAATGTTGTTCGTTAAACATCGCACAAACCATACTGAAATGTTCCCGGAACTTTATTCAAAAACATTCCCAGAACATGCAAAAAAACCTAGATAGTCCAAATGTTCTAGGAACTGAAAATCATAACATTCTAAAAGCACTCTACACTATGCTCTATGCTCATCTAAAATCATTAACTGGCCAATTACTGGCTTGGGTAGTCCAGTCCAAACGTGTCTTTATTTTTTTATTGACCTTATTCTGATTCAATTTGAGTTATTTATTATCCAGGCTCATGAAGTGCCTCAAATCTAACACTATTCAGGTAAAGTCAAAAATGAAACACATCTTCAGCCTAGTCTTATCTGAGGGGAGCGGCGCCCTGTGTGGTGTTCTGCTGCTGAAGCCCTTCTAGAGTGACATGTTGTACATTCAGAGATGCTCTTCAGCATGCCTCGCTTGTAACGAGATGCTATTTGAGGATCTGTTGCCTTTCTATCAGTTTGAACCAGTCTGTTCAATCTCCTCTGACTTCTGCCATTAACAAGACATCTGTATCCATATTCTGGATATTTCTCTTTTTCAGACTATTCTTTGTAAACCCTAGTGATGGCTGTGCATGAAAATCCCAGTAGGTCAGCAGTTTCCTAAATCAGCTCGTTTGGCACCAACAACTATGCCACATTCAAATGCACAGTGTAGTTTTAAAGGGTTAAAGGGAACTTCCCTTGACAAAATTCCACAATTGGATATTTATTGAACAATTATTGTTAAATTGAACAATGAATATTTATTGCAAACATATATATACTGTTGACAGGCATATAACTTTATAATTATTTGATTAATTTACAAGATGAATGGCGAAATTATCATTGTGCATTTTTTACAGATTTACTAGCCTACATTACATTAATTATTAATTCTTACTGTTTCATATTAATATAATGTCCGTGACGAGGTACAGTACAAAGACTGACGGGAACTTTTGCATGTCCACTTACGGCGAATTGATGACACCGCGCACAATTTTCCTTTAAACTAAGCAGTTTCTCTTCCTGGGTTTTGGAATTGTACTTAACATAACTGAAATACCCTGTAAAACACCTGTCTATACTGTATGTTTAAATGCATTGATTTGCCGTTCAAATCAGCACGTGGGTCAGCACGGTGACTGTCGCCTTGCACCTCCAGGTTCAACGTCCACCACCAACCCACCCCACCCCCCACCCCCCCCAACCCCCACCCCACCCCCCACCCCTCACCCTCCCTCCAGGTCTGTGTGCGTTAAGTCTGCAAGTTATATCTCCATGCTTAGTGGGTTTCCTGCGGGCTCTCTGATTTCATCCCACAGTGCAAAGACATGCAGATTAGGTGAATTGCTGTCCCCAAATTGTAAAGTGTAAATGAGCATGTGAGTGCATGTGTTTGTGCTCTGCAGAATTGGCACCCCGCCCTGTGCCCTAAGTCTCCTGGGTTAGACTCCTGATCCCCCCCATGAACCTGTACACAGGATAAAGCGGTATAGATAAGTGAGTAAGTGAGTAAGTTGCTGCTATGTGATTGGCTGATTAAATATTTGCATTAACAAACAGATGAACAGGTGTACCTAATAAAGTGGCTAGTGAGTGGGTATATACAGTACACATGCACACAACATATTTGGAGAGAATTTCTAAGATATACAGTAGTCTAGGATATAAAGTGCAACCCTATATACACTAGTCACCTGCATGTCTGTCAGAGTGTCAGTGAAATACTGAAGTATTAACAGTATGTCCAGGAATAGACGCGACTGCATAATAATTTTCTGGCAGAGCTGAGAATTTTTCTACATGGTGATGACTGGTAGAATCACTGTGTACAAAAACCTCTTTTACCGTTCCTTTCTAAGAAGGCGCTCCGCTGTTTAATCGATAGAGCACAGAGTTGATGTGATTCATTATCTAGTTTAAGACATAATTGAATCGAAGAAATAAAAAGTGGAACATGTGTCTCACGGTGCTACCTGAGGATTTGGTAACCTCCCACGTCAGTTAACATGGGCCTTTTTTTTTTTGCCCCATGAGCTTTTAATACCTTCTCCTGCCTGCATGGAAATAAAAACTACTCACTTCTAAGATTTTTTTTTTGTTGTTGTTTGTTGTCCTGCAGGGTTCCTGATGCACTCTGTTCACCACGTTTTCTTGCCTGTGCCTTTTTTCTTTTCTCATCACTTTCATTATTCTTGAATTAATATATTTTTGGGAGGTAACTGAGGTGAAAGTCCATTGCTATTCCCAAAAGCCAAGCAGAAATCAGTAATGAAAGCATACATCTTCTCAGTAACGATTTAAAAGTTAATTAAACGCAAACATAAGTACGCTACAAGTTTGTCCTTGCCATGCATCCTAGGAGCAGCAGCAAGTGCCTGGAAATTGGAGTTTGTGCGGCATACAAAAGGAACACAGTTACTTTATTAAGGTGATGTGCCTTTATTCATTTTTAACCTTTTCTTGGTCAGGGTCTTGGTGGATATATCTGGGATTACATATTCATGTATGCAATCTACAGTACTAACTGCTACTGTATGTTTTAAGAGGCTGAAAGGAAAACTGGAGAACAGGAAGGAAATTAGGCCTACAATGTTCCCGCCAGACAGTGACGATACACACCATATGGTAAATTAGTGACAAAACACACTTTATAGAAATACGACCATCAAACCTCCAGTATACAGTAAGGACCTACAGTACAGCCTGCTTGAAATCATTGCCACAAGAAATCCGAGTCACTTTCATATGTGCTTTTAATGGATTATATACAGTGCCAATCAAAACTTTGGACACAGGATTGGATTTACTTTCTGCATTCTAGAACAGCTTCTTAAAACTATAAAATAACACACATGCCGTAAGGTAATTAAGTGACAACAATAAGAGTTAGTCGTTATATTAAAACATAAAGTTGAGCCTATCTGGAACAGTTCTTGCAAGAACAGTATTGTGTCAAGTGCATTTGCAAAACCAACCAAGTCCCATGATAAAACTGGCTCTCATGAAGACCTTCCCAGGAAAGCAAGACCAAAAGCTACCTCTGCTGCAGAGGAGATGTTCATTTAGAGCTACAGGCCTCAGTAGTCACCATATAACAAACAGCACCTTAAATTAGAGCCGTTATAAAGGATTTTCAAAGCATAAGTAGCAAAAATATCTCAATATTAACTCTCCAAAAGAAATTCTTGTATATTTTGGACACCTTCTGCATTGTTTTACAACGTATAAAGAAACAAAAATCAGGAAAGACCATGGAGAAGGTGTGTCCAAACTTTTGACTGGTAGTGTATATCCAATATGTAGTCATGAGACTTGAATGAGAACAATCAAATCGGAATTCATACAACTTTTTGCCTCTACGCATGCACAGGGCACTCGCTGGTGTCAGCCAACACCAGCAATGTGAGAATTTCATACCACTGCTACCAAAACAGGAAAAATGAGGCATCTGGCTTTCGTCTATCTTCTTCTACAAATACAGCCGACGGCTTGTCATCCTCCAGAGCAACTATTATGACATGCAAATCCACTCTGACCACTCACTCGTCGTCTATAGCGTTTTATCCTGTATATAGTTTCGCCCCAGCACAAAGTTTATGGCCAAAAGAATACAAATCCCCACAGCCATGCTCCAAAATGTAACATAAAGCCTTCTCAGAAGACTGAAAGTTATAATGACGAAGAAAGAAGTGGGGTTGGGGATGTTCATATGGATTCTTCTTCAGTCAGGTGGTCTTAAACTTTTGGCCATATGTAGTGTATAATCATTATTGAAACAACAAAGGAAAAAGATAATCAAATGTTCTTTTAAATAATAACGAGATATTATTATTATTATTATTATTAATAATAATAATAATAATACTAATAATAATAATAATAATGAGGTTGGTGCTAAATTAAAAAAGGAAATCAAGCAAAACATGCTAATGATTCCAGACATTAGCTTAAGCAGGTCCTGAGGTTCTGCCCTTGGACAAATCATGACTAATTTCTGATGCGAGCAATAATCTTGTTCTAATATCAGCAGGGCTGTCTCAGGTTTTGTTGCATTGCCTGAGCTGAAAGCATGTGTTTTGTTTCCAAACCAATTTCTGTGAAGCTTTGTGAATGAACTATTAATGAAATGTTCACATATTATTGGTAATGATGATGATGATACTTCTAAGTAGTGATTAGACTTCATATTTTAAATGCGTTTCTAAACACATAGAAAGCTAAGAGTAATTTAATAATAAAAAAACCTGCCCTACCCAGATGTACGGTCATGCTATTTCCCTAACTCCAGTGCATATACTGTACATCAAAAAACAAAACAAAACACACACAATGACTTGAGGAGAGGGCTTAACAACAAAATCAACAACAAAAAGCCCCGACATCTCTTATGAGGTTACTATTTAAGTCCAGTGTAATTTCCCCAGGGCTAAGATGTGTACCAAAGGAGCCAAGTCAATAAAACAGACATCTGCATTATGTGTTATGTTCTGATTACTCCACTGACAGAGCAGACCTATTCATCTCGACCACTAATTACATCTTGTAGCCTAACAAAGACTCTCATTGCGGCATGTCCCCGAAGGTGACACATTATTTAAATTACTTTTATTTAATTGGGAAATTATAAAGAGCGCAGAGGCTTGGGAGAGGCAGGCTACTGTGGCAGAAGGGAGAGGTGAAGCCGCTGGCGCTCTGCCCGTCTGCCCAGTGGGTGCTGATTAGGGTTAGATTTATCAAAGCCACCTGTAGACGAAGAGCTCTGCTCAATCATATGAGCAGTGACAGGGACGATACGGTGAGGAACAATGTAATGGGGTGAGGATGTCACCAAGACGGAAGCCTTATAAATAATAACGCATATCTTTATGCTTCATTACATTTGTCCTTTCAATAATTTGCTAAACAGGTAAACAATGCTGTGAAACAGGAAGCAAATAGAACTCATTTAGGAACTTTAGAGAACGAAGATGCAACATCTGGTTTTGCACTCACCTTTACTTGACCAACGAGAGCATTTGCCCGCTCTTCCAGAACAGAGAGATTTCGAGGCAGCGAAAGATCAAACATGGGGTCATTATCATTCACATCAGTCACCAGGATGTTAACCGTGGCAGTTGAGGTCTGGAAATAAAAAGCATGAGGTTAGAACTCTGGTGAAGCACTGCATGATGAAAATGAATTCTTACCAATACTGTAATTTCAATTTCAGAAGAAGTGCCAGCTTTAATAGAATGCAGAGATACTATACGCAGTCAAAAGTTGTAGCTGTCTGAACAACCTCCTTCATATGCCTTTGTTCAAGCTCCTTCTTTTCTCTTCTGAGACAGCTTTCACTAGATTTTGGAGCATGGCTATAAGAATTAACCCATTAACATTTACCAGAATTCAGCCACAGCACCATCCAACATGTTTGTCCAGACCATCTAAGTGCCATCTGCAGCCCTATAGTTAATATAAAAGGTAAAGGATCCAGCATAGAGAATGATGACACTGATCCTTTTATGGAACGTCCAAAAATGTTAGAGAATGCATGTATTGTTTGTTATGAGCTGTGTTTAAGTCAAAGCCAGGAGTTAACACAACACAGGTAGGAGAATTAAAAACTCCCTTTATTTCTCTATATAAACCTCTGCTCCACTAAAAGACGTATGCCAACATTTTACTAGTGCTTGGAAACCATCAAGGTGGAAAGTTTTCTCATTACAGTGGAGCAATAATTGTACTGAATTCTTCATGTCTGAAATGCTGGCCTCATAGGAACTCCTTTAATGGTCCGGACATGTGGAAATGGCTTGTAGAGAGGTTAAGACTGCATGGCGGATGCGGCAATAACCTGGTTTCTGCAATGTGCAAGTGGTGTTTTAAATTATTGTGTACAAAGTTCCCACAGACAGACGTGTCTCTTCTGCAAGTTGGAGACAAGTTATCTGTTGATTCTCAAGGACAAGGTGTTCTACCCACTGAATGCTCACGGGAGCGACTGTCACGGGCTCTTAGCCACCTCGGCCGGATAGTCATTTAATGACCTTCTTTGCACCATTCAAATATTTGCACTTTGAAAACATTTTCCTGTGCGTTTCACCATACTGTGATTGAAGCCTTCTGTAAATGTCCATCAGATTTATGCTCCGATGCATAAGAAATGTTTGACCTAAATGCCCCTTATGTGTACTTATTTTTGGTTCATTTGAATCACTAAATGATAATACTTCTAAATAATTCCCATTTTATATATTCCTACACTGAGGAGACAGCGTGTGAATAAATCTAACCCTTAAACAGCTGAATGAGATTAATTTAGCCTATGCTTGGCGGGGGGCCACTGTTTGCTTTCATAAACAAATATCCCCTTCCACTGATTAATTTACACAGATCCAACCAAATTGATAACATATTTGCAATCATCATCAAGCTGTGAATGGAGCCTAATGAAAAATTTCCACAGCTGCTGCGCAAATTAGCATTTTTGAAGGCTGGAAATGGCAGCAACCAAATCAGCAACTGCTGGGGGGAAAGCAATAATGAACTTTTCTAAAAGAAAAAAAAAAAGGGAATTCAAACAAACAAAATACAGTCTAGTTCACAAATACATGGTGACAAACGTAAGTAACAAACAACAATATAAAGTGCCATAATAAGGTGCTGAAGTGGACTGTAGTGGAGCAACGAGCATGACTTATAATCTCTCAGTACTCTCATGATAAGATTTTCAACTAAAAAAAACTCTTACTGGTTGTTAAATTGGGTTGAAATGTTGTGAATGTGAAGGCCATAACATATGGTTTAAATCTTATTCACCTTTGGCCTGACCCTAATATTCAGTCACAAAAAGTATGACTACAGAATACTTGTATTAGCAAAAGCGTGTTGTACTGTACACATATTTGGCAAGTTTCGCAAATTATTTCATGTCCAAAGGAAGAAAATTTCATCTTGTGTAAAAGAAGTCGGACAATACATATTGCAAGACCAAGAGTTTCATCGTCTATACCTGTATTCAAGGTCGCAGGGGGCCTGGAGCCAGAAGACTCCCAGGAGACTTAGGGCACAAAGCGGGGTACATCCTGGACAGGATGCCAATCAATCGCAGGACACACACGCATACACACTACAGGCAATTTGGGACATCAGTTAGCCTAATCTGCAGGTCTTTGGGCCGTGGGAGAAAACCCAGAGAACATGCAAACTCCATGCACACAGAAACTGGAATCGAGCTCGGCCTGAACTCAAACCCAGATCCTGGAGGTGCAAAGTAACAACGCTAACCACTACATCACCGTGTCACAAATTTGTGATACTAACCATGAACAGATTTGAAAAGTTCATACCATATACTAAGAAACTCTAGAATGTAGATATGTCAAAGATTCTACATTTTCACTTAAATTGTGGTCAATTTAATCATTTGTAATACGATAATCTCTAAACTGTTGCATGCAATTAATAATAAAATAATGCAAAACCGGAGGTTACTAGTGCTGTCACACTTTTGGGACCCTACTGTGCATATAGTTTTTGAACCGTATAAAAAAATACTGCCCCTTTTGTAATTTTCTGCAGTAACAAAGTTAAAACCTTTTGCTATCCTTTTTTACCTATTACACCACCACCAAATTTGGTCACTTCTAGTTTGCAGTTAGGGGCGTGGGGGGTGGGTGTGTGTGTGAGTATTTGCTCTAATGTGTGAATAATGCCATACTCAATTCAAATTAGTGTTGTCATTGTACCTGGATTCTCTTCCAGACCAATGAGGCTCCATGGCTAAGCCGGCTGTGATAGTGAACGCTCCATTGCATTCATTAATATCAATCCTCCTTTATTGCATATTCTGTAGAAATTGCATAAAGCCTCCCACGTTTCAAATAAAATATTCTGGTAGGTGTACTAGAGCAAAAATATGAATTTAGCATTTTAGAGGTAAACTGCACAGGTCAATGTTTTCCATTTAGGGTCCAATACAACCTCGAGCTATAGTCTTCATATTTAATGCATTGATTAAATAAATTTATTTAGGTTGCTGGTTCTATGTCTTGCATTTCTGGCTGCTGTACCTCCTGTAGTGCCCCCAGGTCAGCTGTAGGTTCTTTAGCAGGAAACCTTCATACTGTATACTGAGGTTTTGTCCTTTACCCAATATTTCTCCCAATGTTGGGTGCAGTGGCTATATGGGGACACCTCCATGCCTTTCCCTGCAGATGCACTTTCAGGGGTGTTGGAATTTTATCTTTCCACCACTGCCACAGCCAATAGCTTGTGTACTTTCAAGAATCCCTTTGTGCTGCAGTTTATCAATGGTATTACCAAATTCTGCCTGCACCCTTCACTTGTGACCAGTGTTAATGCCATTCTTCACACTTCCAGTTGCTGCCATCCTTTCAAAGCACATTTAAATTCGACAGTGTTATTGCGTTGTAAAAAATACTCCATGGCAATATCCATCACCTTGTATAGTATGAATTTATATGCGGTTGGGAATCAAGCGAAACATGACAGCAGGTTACCCCATCTCGTTTCACTCATTGGATCTGCTTCCAGATCATGCATGGTTTTGATGCACCCTGGACACAAGTTTTTATTCTGGCCTTTTGGCAACTTGTATCTCCGAACCAGTTTCCCTTGAGAAAATGATTTTTGGCGAAAACAGAGATCATCTTTCCCTTCATGTTTAACAGGACAATGGTTCGGAATTGGCTAATGGTACTGGAGTTTTTTATCTTTAGCAATAAATACAGCAATTTCCTGTTGCCATTCAGATGGAATTTGCTCCTTTTTTTCTGCATGATCTTTAACACCGTATGGCACTTTTTATAGATTACAGCTTGTATGGAAGACCATACAGGGCTGGTGTTAAAGCCGCTCTTGACTTTTTAATGATTTATTTGATTTCTCATAGCTTTGGCGGTAAAATAAAAAAATAATGGTCTGGAGGAGCTGGAAGGGGCACATATCCAGGTGAACTGAGGGTTGAATCATGGCCAGTGTCATGGTACAGGGTCTTCATGTGCTGCTCAAGTTTGCCCTTGGATTATGTGACCCTTTCACTTGCTTTTTTCATCCGACATCTGATGATATATAAATTATTTTATATATATATTTTTCTCATCTCATTTCTTTTCTCTGAATCTCTGAAGCTTGATGCACTTAGCACTTTGCAACCTAGCCAGCTGAGTTTTTTTTTTTTTTACACTACCTTCAGGCTGGCTTTCTCCTTAAGTGTGACTTTCCTACATCTCTTGCACAGCCCATGCCAATTGTTTACCAGCTACCGGCAATTCTTTCTCCTTCTGTTCTACCATAGAGCTGTGCTTTGCTTGGTACTAGCCTCGCTATCCTTCCTCTGCACTCCTCAGAGGTCTCAATCTGTTGAGCTTATTTTCAACTCTTCCTTACAGGGCATGCTCCAAGATCCTGCTCAAATCCTGCGATTCTGCTCTACTGTTTGCCTTTGGCCCCTTGAACTTGCCTCTCTTTTCTGGTTCCCTTGTGGTTATCTAGCTTGCTGTTGGTCTACGCAGTGGTGGGCAGATGTGTTCGTCTCTCGGGTTTCTGTTTTTCTCTACATTCCTCCCTCATTTCTCTCTGTAATGTTGGATCCTGCAAAATTGTGGGTTTTACCTGGTTTTGGGTTCCTTTTTGTCCGACTTGCTGAGGCAGTGTGATGTTGCAGGTCAGACTACCTTTGGCGCTTCAAATTCAACTGTTGGACTTCCAGTACAAGCCCCTGAGAGTTCTTACTTTCTGACACCCACACACACACACTTTTTCAAAGGGTTTTCTCTTCGTAGTTTCCTGTTGCGATGATCAGATTTTGGCCCATGTTCTATCCAGCTTCTCAGAGGGTCTATTCTTATTGTGTTTCATAGGCTGTAGGGGTGCTCCCCCATGGGAAAGCCAGTATGTAAGGTCTCTCCTGTATTAGTCCTCCAGTACATCTTGGACAACAGCTGCCCTTTTCACATTAGGCAATGGGTTCACCAGTAAGGGTTCACCAGAATTCTCAATAATTCATACAGGCAGTTGTTTTTCTCTGTCTTGCATTTCTAGTTGCTGCATTTGAACCAGTGCCCGTGGGTCAGCTGCAAAATCTTGAAATGAAACTTTAACAGTTTTCAAGAAACTACAGGGACTTCTGGGAGATACAGTACAAGAGGTATTGTGAATAGCAGCTCGGTCTATTCACAATTCTTCACATTCAATTCATGATGGACTTCCATTACATCCACAAAGATTCACAGATCTCTAATATCTACCCAGGTTAAGTGCCGGGTATGATGAAAGAATACAGTAAATTAGATAAAATGCTTTCATTGCTCCAGTGGAGTTCTTTTGAAGGCTTTTAAAAGGTAGTGTGTTTGACTGATTGTGGCTGTAAATATTTCATGCGGTGGTATTAATGCCTGCTGATTTTGAATTAAGCCAATGTAGCACTTAGTTTGAGCAAGGAGTGATGGGCCTTTAAGCTAAAAGATAGTCACTTGCTTTTCAGTTTGTCAGCGATGTTTATCCAGCAGCAAGGAATCACTTAATGTCTGTCATTACGGGGCAAATTTTTACACATTTCCATAAAATGACATTAAGCTCAGCATCCACTATACAACACATTAAGGGAGAAAAAAAACCTCACTCTATATGCCAGTTTGCTTTCACAATGTCTTTTCTCTTTCTCATATCGAGCGCTGCATCTCACCAGACTCATTTGTGCCTTTATAAGAATCGTAATCCTTTTCGTCACCCAGGGTGAGGTCTGGTAGACGGTATATTTTATTGAGTTCCACATGCATGGCATCCATGCTGTGTGCTTGCACATGTTGTCGATATTGTCTTTTTTTTCTTCTAACTTCGTCAAAGACACTTGCCTAATTGTCATTTACAGACCTTCAGGGCCGTACTCGGAATTTCTTAGTGAATTTCCAGATTTCCTTTCAAATCTAGTCGTTTCTGTAGACAAAGTGTTAATTGCTGGAGATTTTAATATTCATTTTGAAAACCCAGAAGACCCTCTGAGAACTGCATTTATGTCTATACTGGACTCGAAAGAAGTAAATCAGTGTGTAGTAGGACCCACTCATAAAGCAGGTCACACTTTAGATTTAATAATATTATTTGGATTAAGTATAAGAAATTTATTCACAATACCACTATCTGAAGTTATCTCAGATCACTATCTTGTCTCAATTCAAGTGTGTCACAATAATAATGTACACACAGCGCCGCGCTACCGTATGAAACGTACATTCACATCAACTACCAAACAGAGTTTTATCAGTAATCTCCCAGAGTTCCCAACTTCGATTAGATCACCGTCTGACCCCACAGAACTCGATCAGGCGACTGAATATTTAGAGTCGACATTTCGCTATACCTTAGATAATGTAGCTCCAGTCAAAAGAAAAATTATTAGAGATAAGAAACTTGCTCCCTGGTATAACGATCACACGCGCACTTTAAAACAGACCGCTCAGAAATTAGAACGTAAATGGCGTCAAACTAAATTACTAGTATTTCAAATAGCATGGAAGGAGAGCATCCTGAACTATAGAAAAGCTCTTAGTGTAGCTAGATCAACATATCTCTCCACTCTTATAAAAAATAACAAAAATAATCCTAGATTCTTATTTAATGCTGTAGCCAAATTAACCAGAAATAAAACCACTGCAGAAATCTCCACAACAACATCGTGTAATAGTGAGGACTTCATAAACTTTTTTATTAATAAAATTGAAAATATTAGGCATAAAATTGAGGTTTTGAAACCGAACAATGTAATTGATGCAGATGTTAATCTAGCCATGTCAGATCAGAACCTAGAATACTTTACTCCCCTTGAAGAGAATAAACTAATTTCACTCATCTCTTTTTCAAATTCATCAACCTGTATATTAGATCCTGTACCGACACATTTTCTTAAACAGATAGTACCAGCAATAATAGAACCCCTGTTGAGAATAATTAATTCTTCACTCAGCATTGGATATGTTCCAAAATCTTTTAAATTAGCAGTTATCAAACCAATAATTAAGAAACCTGACCTTGACCCCTGTCAGCTGTCCAGTTACAGACCAATATCAAACCTCCCCTTTATCTCTAAGATTCTGGAAAAGATAGTAGCGGAGCAGCTATGCTCATATATACATAGAAATGGCATACATGAACTGTATCAGTCAGGATTTAGGCCTCATCACAGTACAGAGACAGCGCTCGTTAAAGTAGTAAATGATATTCTATTGGCCTCTGATCAGGGTTGTGTAACTATGCTTGTATTACTCGACCTCAGTGCAGCTTTTGACACCGTTGATCACGCTATTCTTCTTCACAGATTAGAAAATGTAGTGGGAATTAAGGGTACAGCCCTCTCCTGGCTCAGATCCTATCTGACCCATCGTTATCAGTACGTAGACTTAAATGGTGATTATTCTGCATGTTCTCTAGTGGAGTTTGGCGTTCCGCAGGGTTCAGTTTTAGGTCCACTGCTTTTTTCCCTTTACATGCTTCCTCTGGGCAACATAATCCGTAAGCATGGTATTAGTTTTCATTGTTATGCTGACGATACACAGTTATATGTCTCAGCAAAACCTGATGAGAAAAAACAGCTTACTAAAATTGAGCAATGTGTGCAGGACATAAGAAATTGGATGCTAACTAACTTCCTTCTGCTAAATCCGGATAAGACAGAAGTTCTAGTCATAGGACCGCATACAGCTAGGAGTAAAATTTTAGATCACACCATAACTTTAGATGGCCTTTCTGTTCCATCAAATGCAACAGTGAAAGACCTTGGTGTGATTATTGATTCCAGCCTTTCATTTGAAGCACATGTAGATAATATTACCAGGATAGCATTCTTTCACCTCAGAAATATTGCCAGAATAAGAAATTTATTGTCGCTAAACGACGCAGAAAAACTAGTTCATGCTTTTATCACCTCTAGGTTGGACTATTGTAATGCCTTACTGTCTGGTTGTTCAGCTAGATGCATAAATAAGCTTCAGCTGGTCCAGAATGCAGCAGCGAGAGTCCTCACCAGAACCAGAAGATATGAGCACATCACCCTTATCTTGTCTTCACTCCATTGGCTCCCTGTGAAATTTCGCATTGATTTTAAAATACTACTCTTGACATATAAAGCATTAAATGGTCTCGCGCCGCTGTACCTGAGCGAACTGCTAGTGTCTTACGATCCGCCACGCCTACTTCAATCAAAGGATGCAGGCTGCTTGTCAGTACCGCGTATTATGAAAAATACAGCTGGGGGCAGAGCTTTTTCTTACAAAGCCCCAAAGTTATGGAATAGTCTTCCAAATAGTGTTCGGGACTCAGACACAGTCTCAGTGTTTAAGTCCAGGCTAAAAACCTATTTATTTAGCCAAGCATTTTTATAAATAGATTTGCCATAGGTAAAGGAGCAGATCTGGGGGACTCATGGACGTAGAGTATTATGGTGAACTGGTATGTTTGGATGCTGTCTTCCTCACTCTCATTGATCACTCAGGTTTGCTGACGGTGAGGTGATTGTTTGCTTTACATGTCAGGAAGCCCTCATGTTTGTGTTTCCTTCTGGCTCTCCCTTTTAGTTATGCTGTCATAGTTAGTCCTGCCGGAGTCTCTGCTTGCACTCTACAGTTAATATACATTCACATTATACATTGTGTGACTGTGACCATACCTAACTGCCATCTCTCCTCTTCTTCTCTTTCCCCCCCTCTTTCTTTTTCCTCTCTCCTCCTGTCTCCCCCTTTTACTCTTTCTCTCTCTCTCTGTCGAGCTACACATGTCGTTCCTGAGCTGCCAGTGATCCTGACTCCCTCTGCCCTCCGGACCTGTCTGACCCATCCTGGTGCCCCGCTTCTGGCTGAAGATCTCGTCACATGGATGCCCCGTGTGTCTCTCTGGGATGCGTCTGGTGTCTGGGAATGATTCTCTCTACCTAGAAAATGGTTCTGGCCTTGACTGGTGTTGGCAACTGTTTCTCTGGGGACTTGACAGCTCGATAGTTCATGACTGGAACTTCTTACAAGTCTACCTGGGTCTTCAATAACTACCTGGACTCCATATTAACATCAATTAACATCAGCTATTATAGCTGAACTGCCTCCCACCCTACACACTGTATAAATGCAGATCATTTACTGCTTTCTGTTTCACCCAAATGAGGATGGGTTCCCTGTTGAGTCTGGTTCCTCTCAAGGTTTCTTCCTATTATCATCTCAGGGAGTTTTTCCTTGCCACTGTCGCCCTCGGCTTGCTCACCAGGGACAAACTGACCATTTTGATTCATACAAATTCACATTTTATACAAACTTAAATAATTCTTTTGACTGTGTTAAGCTGCTTTGCGGCAATGAAAATTGCTAAAAGCGCTATACAAATAAAATTGAATTGAATTGAATTGCCTGCATCAGTTCGATTCCATCCCAAACCACCTTCACTACATTGCCTAAATGCTTTCAGTAGTAAAAATCACAAGGGTTAAGATTGACTCATTTGCCATTGCATGGCGCCAGATTGTCTGTGCTAAAATTAGATACTGATTAAGCTAACCAATGGAAACCAACCAACTTGAAATTTGCTGATTGCAAGACAGAGCAAATCAGGGGAGCAAGTGGAGCTAACAGCACTGTGGTCTACACCCAGCATAAAATAACACAGTTTAGGCAAGAATTTAGACAGAAATATGACAGGTATGGCTTGGACTGCCACTGTGAAAACTCCAGCCCTTACTGAGCAGAGCGAGCCGAAACACCACTCCTGGAGTGAAGGTCAAGTAGGTCGGTGTTATTCGGGGATCTGTTCACTACACACCTCTGCCCTACGCAGCACTCAAAGTAGTTATGTTTAAAAAATTGGCTAATGATCAGATACTTAAGAAAAGGTCACCGCATATCAAAGCTTGCTGTGGATTTCAAGATTGCGCTCCCTGTCTGTCTAAACTTTTCTCAGCTTTACAGTAATTGGAAGCAACAAGAACAGGGAATGCAAGCAAAGTTGCATGGACTTTCAAGGAGAAAAAGGAAAGATTACTGTATAAACAAGGCTTCCCTCTCTGTTTACTGTCATTAAAAGGACGACAACATCCTAAAGAGTGTAGGGAAAATGTAGCTTATTTGAATAAAAGGAATACTGATTAAACCAAACTGATTGCATATTTGGCATGACAGAAGAAAGACTGTATTTATTTTCCATAAAGGTTACAGTGTTGCAGTGCTAAAGCATCACTACAAGATGCGAAGCGTGCATGGCATCCAAGCCTCTGATGTGATAAATGTGCTGTCAAGAATCTGCTCAACAAGCTGAAGGTAGGAGGAGAGTTATTTGGAAAACGCTTATCAAGGCTTCCTTTTACTTTTAGACATTTGGCAGATTTTATTTATTTTTTTATAATTATTTACTAAGTAAAGTGACTTAAAGTTAAGCTGAACAGATGGTGCACAATGCTTCAATAATAACAGTTGACCATGCCAAGATTTGATCTCCTATTCTTTTGACCAATAGTGGATCAAGCACCAGGAAAACTATCTATGAGTTATTGCAAGAAGTAGAAAACATTTTTTTAATTATGAATAAGCAATATCACACAAGAGGGAGTATTGTTGTGCAGCCAAGTGCCATTCTATATCCAGTGTAATATCGCTTTTATACATCTGTTCCACAAACACAGTTTTTTATCGACGGATTATGATATATTTCTTAATTTAACCAGCTAATTTGCTTCACCAAAACATATCCTTCCATGACTGGTGCAACTAACTAACTGCGACTGGCGGACCTGGCGACAACAGTTAGTGTAAACAGGGGTGAAAGTAAATTTAAACTACTTACTGGTACTTGATGAAGAGAGTAAAACATGAAGGTGGTGGACAGACCTGTAACTCTTGTAAGTTTCTCTTTATATTTCCAGTTATTCAGCCTTAGAATATCAGCTTCGTGAACTTTTTTTAGGTTCCAGGATTAAATTCCAAATAGCATTAAATTAAAGCTAGTGCACTATGTAGTGTGTACTATCCACTGTCACACACACCTACAGTAGTAGTGCCGTGATCTGGGGCTGGAGAGTGGTTTGGAATTCAACCTTGTGTTAGAAGCAAGTTAGCTTTGTAGATGTAAATGAAAGAATACTGATGGAAGCAATTACTAAGAAGAGTGTTGTTTACGGTGACAGATGTTATCAGATGTGTTTTCCTGCTGAAAGTGATTCTGTGACTGGTTTTGAATGTGTTTTTTCAGCAGGCAGCTGCTTTATCCTCCTTGTGGCGCACCATATAGAGTTACTTTCACCAATGCTTCGACCGACTGTTGGAGTAAGTAATGATTTGTACAGTAGAACACTTGGGATGCGCAGTGATCCATATAATTATCACTGCCTCTATAAACTATAACATCCCAGTGCTGTTACTGTGTATTATTACCCTTTATGGAATGCCTATCAGATTGCTCCGTCAGGACTAACTGCAGTGAATTTAAAATTTGACTCAGGCTTTTATATACTTTTCTGGCCACAAACTTTGGTTTTTGACGAGTTACAATCTGATTGCCTGTCTGCACTCCTTCTGGGAATATTAACTTTTGAATGCCACAGCTCAGCATACTTTTCCGAGCAAGTAATTGTCGCTGGATTTCCATAAGTTCTTACTATAATGCCATTAAAAGCTTTTAAGTATATTTTTTTACGCAGTGACTAGAGCAAAGTGTCCCATCTGGGAAATAGTTGAATGAAAGAAAGAAACACGTTCTGAGAAAGTAGGTGGTTCTCGAGCACATTTATCAACAAATTGTACCAGACTCTCAGGTGAATACTGGCTTGAGACTTGCTTACTTAAAACCCAGCTGTGCAAACCCATGCCATTCTACACTGCCAGACATGGCAGTCTTCAACTAATCTGTTCATCAGAGAATAGCTTACAAATGATGCCGGCTCACAGTAGACTTGAAATGATGAGTGCGAGCTCCATGATTAAAAAAACAAGTACAAAAAAAAAAGCTGCTCTGTTTCTTTTCCTCCATCATTACAGCATGATCACTCCACGGTGAGATATTCTATTCAGATCAATCACAGCATGCCTGTGGTGTGATGCACTTAAAAAAGCACAGCAGGGACCATAAAGTGAGCAAACGGTGTAGAGTGCACAACCCACCGAGTTCAAATGTCTAAGACAGAAAAAGAACAATATTCTTGACTTCTTGTTTCAGGATGGATTTTCCACGACTGACAAATATTGCTACTTTGCCACATCCACTTTTTTAATAGCTAACATGCATCTAGAGGTTCAAAGCCTCTTGTGAAACAGGACTAAAGTTCATTCCGTTCATGCTGCACAGGGATTTGGGTGAGCGACTTCTTGGTTGAAAGAGGATTGAATTCAAGGAGGTGTGACTCTCATCTGCAGCACTGTTTGATTTAATGTCTTGCCATGTTCTTACCCCATCCGGCCTGCCATCGGAGGCAGAAACGATCAGTGTGTAGCGATCCGTGTACTCTCTATCCAGCATCTTTCCCAGCAGCAAGAGTCTCGACCTGCAAGGCATCAATATGCCAGCATGAAAACCACAGTGGCAGACAAATGGGTTTTTACACAAGTTTAATAGAGTCTTTTCATGATCAACTTTAAACCTCTTGCTTGTTTGCACCGTGTGTGAAGGAATGGGGTTTAAGGTTCAAATTTACAAAGAAAGCACAAGCCAAATAGAGATATAGTGAGACATTACTCTGTTGAAAGTCACACTAATGAGCTTGTTTGTGTCTAAATAAAACAATATGGAAATGTATGAGCCATTTGTAAGACTGTTATCCAGCTAAATCAAACTAGAGCCACGGGCTCCTTATGAGAAACTATAATAGAGTCACTTGGGTTCAGTCCATTTTCGTTGATGATAAGTATGTTTATTGTAGGGCTGTCAATGTTAACACGTCAACGCATGGGAGTTATCTAGAAATTTTAACGCAAATTAATCACATGACCAAGATTGACCCTAATGGCTTCCAATAATCGCAGCACAGTAACTTGTGTCCTGAACAACAAGTTTTATTATAAAAAGCTTAGATAAAAGTTAGAATAAAACTAAAGTTGTGTGCTCTAACTACCTGGAAGGATGCATTAAATGTAAAATGTCGGTAAGGCTCTATATTGTTGATTTTGGAATCCGAGGATCCGGGTTCGAGCCCCGCTGTTCCTGGGTTGCCACGCCCAACGCAGTGCTGGTCCCATTTCTAAAGATTTTCATTTCAAATTTGTTAAATGTTAATGTTTGAGATACTATAAAACTGCCTCAGCCGTTTCCTCTAACCAGTTTGTCATTCATTTCTTTATTTCATCTGAGTATTAATAGTAGTAGTCATCTAGGTATTTTAAAATTGTGATTTAATTGTGATTAATCTCAGACTATGACTGTGATTAACCACATAATTTGTAATTGATTGACAGCACTCATTTATTGTAAGTATTACCTTCAACAATATCATATTTTACTTCATAAAAGATAGCATGGTTCTGTATAATACTGTATCACACAAACATTACATGCATCCTATCCAATGCTTTATGTAGCTTAAAAAATGTCCTAATGTTGCCAAATTCACCATTTTCGACATTTCCACTTTTGAACTTAAGGACGTCTTGGTTTCAAAATAATGAAGAAAAAAAAATTGCCTTAATTTTATATTTATTCATTTTTTAAAGTAGTCTTAATACTTAAAAAATGGATTTTCTTATTTAAATAATTTAAATATATCAATTTCTCAATGTCGTAGCTTTGCAACTAACAGATATGTTATACTGAAAAAACTACAAATTTGGACCTCTATTTGTTTTATTAAAAAAGAATATTGTTTTTATACTTTTTATAACTAATCTGAAATGTACCTCAAATTATGGAATGACTCAATAACCACTACATGCAACTATAAGCATGTATACGAGGTGGTATCAAAAAGTTTCAAGACTAGCTTTGTAGCACACCAACAGAGGGCAGCACAAGGCTATACACACAGTCACAGGGAGCACCGACTTTCATAAGTCAGTGTGCCAAAAGACTAGTGATGGGAAGTTTTAATCATTTTAGTGACTCAGTTTTTTGAATCTTGTTCATCAAAGTGAACAAATCTTTTTTTGAGTCATTTCGTTCTTTTGATTGGAAATAAATTAAAATGTTGCGTTTTCAATAAAAAGACCCCCAATACGTCTACATACAAAAATTTTGGCTATAATTCCAGTTATAAAAATATTACACTGCAACTAAGGACATATTATAATAAACAGAATAAGTATCTCACCATCATATCTCGCAGTCGGAGTCGTTTGTTGTTTTAAATCTATTGCACTGCATAGCGTCTATGGTAGTCACGTGACAAAAGAACGAACGTCTCGAAACTTGAAGACTCATTGCTGAGAATCGTTCAATACTGTTTCCTGTGTACTGCACTGCACAGCGTCTATGGGAGTCACCTGACAAAAGAACGAACGACTCGGAGGTTAAGTGCGGAGGTTTTGTGCGGAGGTTTTGTGATGCTTTAAGCATGCGCGCCCAATTGAAAATTAACGAATCACTCTGCGAGACTGCTCGTTCATTTGAGTCATGTTAAAGATTTGTTCAAAAAGAGCGAATCGTTCATGATTGACCCATCACTACATTTTACAGAAATGGTGAGAACGCTGTATTGCTGTGCAAGGGGACTATTTTAAAGTTGATAGTATGTAAATGTATTTTCTTGTAAACAGACCTAATCTCGAAACTTTCTCATACCACCTCGTATTACTTGGATGTGATTGAATTTTTTGAACAAGTGGAAAAATAATGTGTTCATTTTAATTTAAAGCAAAATTCCTTGTTTGCTGGTGACTTCATGCATAATTATTTCTTTTTGAACTTGCAGGTAGATTTCCAGTAAATAATAAAGTCCAATTAGAGCAGTTAGATAAAAGATGAAAAAAATATGAAGCAAAAGTATGTGAAATTAAAGTCTTCAGAAAACTTTTGTTTATGTCTATTAACGATCTTTGTTTTAAAGGGAAAATATGGCACCTTGAGGAATATTTGGATGGTTTTAAATTTCTAAAATGGTTCTACTTCTGAAATAAAAAAAAATTCTGTAACGTTCTACAAAAGCCACCAGCCCAAACCTCAACAACTGAACCTAGTTTCTAAAGTTCTAAAGGAGGACTAATTGTACTGGGCTGCAATGAGTAGTAAAGATCCCTTTTATCTTCTCTAGAATTCACTCATCATTTATTATTCAAGGTTATTTAAAGTTCAACTAATTCTGTTTGAGTTTGAATCCATGTAAGTTTGTGAGTGGGCGGACAGTCTAGAGATTCTGTAAGCCACCCGACGTTCACTCGGTCAACCCGCCACAGTCGGCTCGGCACAATGCTGTCTTTGTAAACTTTGTAAACTTAAAATGCTACAGTAGGTCTGGTTTACATGATCATAAATACAAGCATTACTCTTCATTACGTTTTCAGACGCCTTTTCAGGTTTATACGCATTTGATTTAGTGATTTGGGAAAAGCTGGTGAGATTGTACAGGTAAGACCAGCAGCTATTGCTTATTTGTTGCTTATCAGAAACTCCAACAGCACAGGCTTATTAACATTTTTTTTTCTTTCCTTTTTGCAATTTCCTGCCTTTGATAGTCTGCAATAAGCACGATGGAAAGCCGAGAGATGAGGCAGACTCTGATACGATGCCAGACTATCAGAGACATATTGCTGAAGAAATAATGGAAAGCCACATAACCTTTTCATTTAACAGTACTCTCCTGGCTTAGCCTTCTTCACTAAGTAAATAAATAAAACAGACCTTTTCATAAAGTGTGACCTTTTCAGAGACTTGATGAAAGTCTCTGCTTTATGGTTCTTATATCAGATGAGTGAGATGTTTGATGTTGAGATGTGAGAATGGTGAAGTTGATCACTGGGTCGCTAAATTTGGAGCTGAGAATACATAATCGTTATCAAACGAATATTGACATTTTGCAGACGCGTGGCTACGATGACGTCAGTCACAACCCGTGCGGCAGAAGAACCGTTAACCGGCATTAGGTGTACTGTGTAACAGAACGATTAGAAAGACAGAAAGATTAACAGAATACGTACTTGTAAAAATGGATGGGAAAGGTAACAAGGATATTCGTTTGGTTTGTTATCACACTGTGGTTACAGTACAGTACAGACAGTCAGACAGTGTACAAATATGCGATTTGGTGGCGCTTGCTAGTGTTACCTTTGGCTCATTTAGTGCATCTACTGCAAATGAAACGATGCTTTGGTGTATGTGTGTATATGCAGGAAATGTTAAGTAATACTGACATTTAATACTTTCTAATAAATAGCTGAATTCCAAAGAGCGGAAAATGGAAAATAACTACAGTATAGAATCAGGGTTTTACTGTAGAGAGGCGTTTGGCGCTAGCTAGTTAGCTTTGTAGCTCATGTTAGCCATAAAACAACACGGACAGTTCGGAAGCAATTTAAAGACTGTGATTGGTTGATTAAAAAAAATAACCTCTGACCCCTGTAAAGGTCATAAAATGCGCTCTTTGTGAAAATAGAACACATGATTATAGAATCGACAGTGAAATCATAAAGTGTATATACAGTAAAGAAATTGTAAAATCATGACTACAGGTTACTTTAGTATCTCTGTTATAGGCTAAATATATTAAAGTTAATTACAACAGACAAATTATAAAAATGTGTCTACTTTTAAAGCAACCAATTTCCATGCAGTAGTTACTTTGAGTTCTTACTTTTATTTATCATACTGATTTTATTACTTGTAAACCATTTCTTGGTGGGAAAATGGCTCAGCTTTAACCAATTTACATGATTGCAGGGCAGTCTATTTAAGTTGCACTTTTGGATGGAATGTAGTCAACAATCCAAGAGAGATAGAAGAAAGTAAAAGAACAAGGAAATGAAATTGGACAGAAGAGCAGTTTTTACTTTTAGCCTTACGTTCAGTGTTTAGAGAATATTTCTTCTTTCCGCCATTCTGTCCTCTGCTATAAGCCTCTTAAAAGTCCTCCTTTTTTTTTTTTTTAGGTTTTTATGGCTAAGATGTTTTGTGAATCATTTTTATCTTCCCCAAGATTTAGAATTTTCTTAAAATTTTGACACTAGGAGCAACTTTTAGGCTTAAGAGTCTTTGTGAATACAAGCCCAGATGTAAGCAGATGTGTTTTTATGTGGGTTTTAACGCTGGTATCTGGTCAGAACGATGTCATGATTTCAGATGCAAAAGGTCTAAAGCTGTGCAAATGTTCTGTAAAACATATTAGAATTGTTTCTATGAACAACTAATCTTTAACAGTAAAGCTGTGATGCTGATACAACCCTTTCTGGCAACCTGTGTTTGCAGCTGTGTCGTGTTATTAACTCAAGCTCCTTCTGTATTTGATTCATGACAAAGACAAACAGTAAATGGCAAACCAATAAAATAAAATGCACAGGCCCGGAGCCCCTCAGCTATTTCCACCGGGTCTTAATGTTGAAACCGGTGTAAAATTAGAACATCTGGGTTTCCTGGCACATAAAATAAACACAACTGTCAGAGCGAAACTTTTGTGAATCCTTTTCAATGAGAGCTTACGTTTGATTGAGTTCAAAGACGTTATCAGGATCTCCGCTGAGGATGCTGTACATAATGGGATCTTTTTCTCGGTCTGTTGCCTGCAAAAGACACACAGCACTTTCATGTAACAATAAATCAATTACACTGCGAGGCGAAGATTCAACATGGCTGTGTGCCTGTGGGCAAACGTGAGAAATCTCTACAACACCATTTAAGAAAACACCATAATTGGTTCCCAAATGTAGCTCAAACTTTCTACTACAGTCCTAAGCAGCAAGGCTTGCACACAAACTAGGCTGTCTTAAGTCTGGTTGTTCTTGTTCTTTCTCCCCAATGTGCCGCTTTGTGCATTTTCTTTCCTCTCATATCAAATTTTATTTTAGGATTACTCAGTGAAAAACCAATGATCTAATTCTTTTTTCTAATATGTTCGTAGACAAATCATTGATTTTCAGACATGCTGGTTGGTTTACGCACACACACAGTGAATATGTTTTTGACATCATCTTACAACATTTTTTTTTTATTTTTTTTTTACACCAAATATTTACTTTGGCCAATGCTCTTATTTATTTGAGGTCTGATGTAAAAGCTAAATCTTTATGTTAGCAAGCCAGGTGCTTGTAGATTGAACGAAAAAGAATATTAATGCATCATGGATTATCTTATTACTGTTACTCTAAGTGCAGAAGGATTTTGGCATTTCAGGCAAAGCGCCACAGGCGAGAGCCATCTTTCAGAAAGAACTGTGGGAGGCTTTATGTAAGATGGATGCTGCTGGCGTCACAGATCACAGCTGCGGCATCTGACCGAAGGCTACTTACAGTCAGGTACTCCTGAGACATGTGGAAAAACCCACAAACTGTATCCCATGGCGCTGTTGGATCTTACTGGTCAGGCGCTCTTTCTAATATGATGGGCGTTCAAGTCAATCCAAGACTTTTGGTCGTTTCACTTGTGTTTCACAGCAGTTTACTTGTGCTTGTACACTGTCAGCGTTTTCTAAGTATGCTGGAACTATGATCGGATGGTCTGCTTCCTGTCTGAAACGTCGCCCTTCCAGGAACTTCTATAATGGTTTTCAAAAAGGTGGAAATGGCCTGTCAGGACTGTACCGAGGGATGTCGCAATGACTCCCAGCCGAGCTCCTGTAATGTTTCATGTGAGTCAGGAACAATGTAATGTGGAAGCAATTGCAAATAAGAAAAGATGGGTTTATTTTACAAAAGCAAGCAGAAATCCAGCAGAGCTAAATTGTAATCGCAATGTAGAAACAGGCAGGGGTTGGTCATTCTGCAAATTAAGTACACTAAGGCAGCGGAAAATCAGAAAAAAGAATAACAGAACCGATTCCATTTACCGATACAGTATTTATGCACCTGGGTAATTAGCTGCAGGTGTGTTCAGAATCCAGGTGATTTGGAACGTGGTTGTTGGGACTTCTACCATGCTTTTATGCAGATACATCACTGCTGTCCTAGTTTGCTGGCAAAACTCCTTTGGTGATCAAATCAGGCTGTTATTTCCCTTTTAAAAGAAATAGCCATTAAAGAAGGTTTTGGGAGGCCAGCATTCCAGACTGATCATGGTTCTACCTTGATGGTATCCCAAGCTGTAGTGAAAAAAGTCCAATCGCAATCAAAAGTCCCAGTTTGACTTGAACGCCTCTCGTACATTATCATGTATGTCTGTAGTAACAACTTACCCAGGGAGATATATTGTAGATGCTTCACATAAACATAGTAAAATATTTTTTAAAGCCGATATGGTCACGTTATTCCTAAAGAGACAGTTATTTAACAGTGTCAGGGCTGTGTGTCAGAAAGAATGCTTTATGACAGAAGTTAATGGTTTCTGGGCAATCTAAAAAGCTGTTTTTTTTTACCTATAGAGAGAGAAAAAAGTGAATACAGTAAGTAGTCAGTGATTGGCCGCTTGTGGCTGCTATAATATACGTGATACCAGAAACATGACTCATGGTTGTCAATACCCAACGTCCAATATCTAATAACTAACGTGACTATAAATGTATAGAAAGACAAATTACTGTGGTATAAGATGAAAAAATTACTTTAACGTCAGCATGGTGGCGTAAGGGTTCGCACTGTTGCACCTCCAGGGTCCGGGTTCGATTCCCGCCTCGGGGTCTGTGTGCATGGAGTTTGCATGTTCTGCCCGTGCTTGGTGGGTTTATACACAATAAAGAGTTTATAGATGATAAGAAAGTGAGTGATGGGGAAAAAATACTTTGGGATGTGATGCTATGTAAGAAATAATGCATAACACACTGTGCTCTCATCTGGAAAAAAAAAAAAAGCCTGTCCCGCCCAGATGGGTGATGGTGACACGAATGGTGCTTTAGCCTCCCCCTACCATCAAACGCATTATATCTGTACATCTGCATGGTCTCGGGTGTGTTGTTTTGTTAATACTGTACTGCAGCAATTTACCTACGATTACATAATTTCATTTATTAATGAAAACTACTACACCCAAGCATTTTAACAGCTTATAGTTAGATTTATTGTAGAAGAACATCAAAAAAGACAAGTTGTTTCCCGTTCTCTCCTGCATGTAGCCGCGATAAACAGTCATTCTTTAGTCTCTCTCTCGCTGCCTCTCTTTCATCTCTGTCTCACATACAGTACGCGCGCGCACACACAAGTGCAGCTTGTCATTTTATTAAGGTAATACAAAGAACGAGTCTATAAATATTAAATAAACATCTTCTAACAAAGCAACTCCATCGCATCAACTGTTATAAGAATTATTTAGTTGAACATGTTTCCGAGCAATTTATCATGACAATATTTTAATAATTCAACTGCAGAACAAGTTGAGCAATATTTGACAGCAAAACACAATAACCATCATTTTTGGACTTGTAGTCATTTTAGAAAATTTTGATTCTCCGACAAACAAGGTTGCCTTTAACAAAATGTTTAATTTAAAAATTGCTATATAACTTTATTTCTAAAAATTCTATTTTTAAGGCAAACCACAACACTTTTTTGTCCAGCTTTCAAGCGATGAGCCAAACACATTACTTCTTTTCATCATTTCTTAAGTAAGATGATGAGACTTGCTTATGCGTGTGGTTTGAATGTGTTTAAATGATTTTTGGAGAATGTTGAAGCCAAAAAAAAAAAAAGGACGATTGAAAGGATGTTACTGTCATTGCAGTTATTCCAGTATCAATAAATGACAGGTATCCACTGCTTAACATCTGTAATACATACTCTACAATAAGACATTATGCGATGTGGATACTGTAGTGTAACTACTGTGGTCAAGTTAGGTAGTAGAGTAACTTTCCAAGTTTTACTTCCCAATCTATATGTCTTTTTTTCCCCTCTTTTTTCTTCTATCACGTGCACTGATTTATGCACTTGTTACAGGACAAAAATACACAAACGATTTTTTTTACAAGAGACATGAGAGGCCTTTGTCGGGTCCTGTCTTCTATTACTGTAACGCTATAAACTTCAGGGGACAACTGACGGACGCATTTACTGTTTGATGCATAAACAGACATTACACGGCACATCACTTTAATATAATAACGAGCTATCGGCATGTACCAAAGTAAAACTAAAACTGGAAGTGAAACTGAAACTATATTTCTAATGACCTTCAAGAAATTTGTAATTAAAGGTTTTATGTGCAAAAAAACTCAAAACCTTTCTTTTATCTCATTTTTTCTTTCTACTACTTTGTGTCTGACTCAATACAAAAGTACAATCAAAGCTTGAGTTTGCTATTTTTTAATTTTTTTAAATTCCACACCACATTATTATTGATAAATTCCATACTTAAATAACCACAAACACAAACCACAGGCTGATTTATCCATTGTGGGAAAACTATGCGAGATAGAGTTATAGCATTTAAAAAAAAAAGATAAACCAAACTTTTAAGATGGTTTAAATGATATTTGATGGTTTAAGATATTTTGCCATTTGTGCTTTTAAACACTCGTGATCCAAAGAAAAGCTAAATACCAAAAAACTCTCAATTCAGTTTCCGATTTTTCTCGTTTCATTTGAAAGAATTCTTCTCAAAACTGCAAATAATGGAGATATTCTGTTTTGCTGTCAATCATATCTAATTTCCTGACTGTTAAGGGTAAGAGGGTTCCAGGTATAACAATTGGTTGTAATGAGAAAAAAAGGAAAAGGGGGCCTGGAGCCTATCCCAGGAGACTTAGGGCACGAGACAGGGCACACCCTGGACAGAGCGCCAATCCATCGCAAGGCACACACACACATACACACTTTTTCACACACTATAGCCAATTTAAGAACGCTCATTAGCCTAATCTACATGTCATTGGACTGTGAGAGGCACCTGGAGTACCCGGAGGAAACCCACCAAGTACAGGGAGAACGTGTAAACTCCATGCACACAGATCCCAAGGCGGAAATCGAACCCAAAACCTGAAGGTGCAAGGCAACAGTGCTAACCACTACCCCACCATGCTGCCAGGTTTTATGTTGTAAACTTTAAAAAATGACTCTATTGCATAATTCTGATTAGACTGTGAATCAAAATGCAAGACTTAAAAGGATGTCCAGAACCTTATGGTTTTAAAGGTACTGGCTCTTGCTAGTCTATTTTACCTGCAGATCAAGGATTGTGGCTCTGGTCCTCATTGCCTCACTGATCTCCAGGCTGTAGACGAGCTGCGGGAAGCGTGGGGGACTCTGGTTGTTCGGGGGCAACACCTCAATGTACACGGTGGTGATGGAGCTCCTGAACAACACCAACACAAGAAACAGAATCATATTTTTTTTAAATAATCAGATCTCATTATCATTCACTTTTCTTTATGGCGCGTGATACATTAAAATATTCATGATGGAGATCAGTTATTCACTGCCATCTGTTAGAATAATCAGCCATGATATATATATAAATCCTGTTTATTATTGACGGTTTATAATTATAGTGGCACTAAATCCAAAAGACCTTGAGAATCAAATCGAGGTAATTAACATGAAAAGTGGCAAAGGCGAATTGAAACAAATTTGTAAACCTGAAGTGAACAGGTTGCAATCAAAGTAAAGTTCAGCTTAGCCAACATGCATCAGTGTATAATGCACTCTACAGCACACAGAGTGTGACTTTATTAGATGCTATGGTGCGATGCTGTACAGACAGAGCTGAGACAAATCTATTAAAGCTCTGGCACACACCGTTCGATCATGCTCTGTCTAATTTATCAAGTTCTGTTCAAGCCAAAGAATCGCACACATGCTGCCTTCCTTTTTCATCTCAAACTGCTCTATACTCGTTGAGCTACGAAACAGCTGTACTTTTTATTTAACGCACTTTATATAGAAAGTTAGAAATACTACCAAAGGAAAAAAAAAAAGGTTCTCAAAAAAAAGGTAAAATAAAAAACTGACTTGTGGCCTTCACTTGGGATTTTCAAACATTGTACACTTTCCGAACAAGAACCTCAAAAGTACTTTCCTTGAAGTCACTCTCATTCCAAATGAACTGAATCCAAACATGCGGACTAAGAAGCATTCCATGGAAGTTAAAGATAAGTTAACATAATTTCAGGTTTCAAAATAGCCAGAAAGCTTTACTGGACCGATACGAGGAAGAGGAAACTGCATCACCGCACCTGACCCCTAGCTAGACAAAGCACTTCATTAAAACAAGCAGCGATGCCGCCAACAGTCACTCTGAAGCAGTGGAGTGCAGGTGGAACTTCTTGAAGAGCTCTGCATTACTGATGACTACAGTATGGGAATGTGGCAAGAAATTAACTATAACTCGAGAAGAGAACGTGTAACTCTTTGCTTTTAACCAAAAATAGCTATATGGATAACTGTTAACTATATGGTTAATTTCTGTATGAGAAACTAAATCTACTGTAACTTGTACATCTTCGTGGTAATGCAGAAGCATCTGGAATGCATTTTTGTACAGAATGATTTGCTGTGAAATTTGGCCCTGATTACTTGTAGTGGACTCAGGCTCCAGGTAAGAAACTTCATGGTTGGTGAGCAAAGCAGGAAAACGTAAGATAACCAGGACCTACAGTATGGTATTGTACACACATGCATCTTAATTTTTATTTAAGACAGACTTAAAATAACCCAAACTAACCATTTAATGCAGAAAAATGTGGTTCTACTAAGAACTGGTACTGGTTAAAGGAGGGAGGTGACTGTTTATTCAAGCAGCATTTTTTTTAGTCTTATTATTTATTTAGGATCTGCTGAAAAATACGGAATTTTGGACGTTGCAATTTTGTAAAAGAATAATACTGTAGTTGGTGGGAACTCTCTCTCATCATGTTTCATTGAAAATGATTACTTGAAAAAAAAACAGTGCCTTTTGCAAGGTATTGCATATAAGTTTCATAATCTACTGTACGTAAAAAATGTTTGAGGTTTCATATCTTAACAGCACAGTGAGAGTTGTGTGTGCTTCATCTGGAGCTATGTTTCACTGAGTTTCGTTTTCATTTTTTTTTTACCCTGACATAACAGAAGTACTGTAATAGTCATCATTTTTAAATGTCATTCACGTCATTGGGCATTATGAGAACCTGAGATCTAATTTGACACAAGCACTCTTTAGGAAAGCTGACACCTGCTGGAATAGGTCTTTATGAATATTAACACTATGAAGGGCATATTACGTTTTCATGAAGGGTTTACTTAGGTGTCATATGTGCTTATGAGCAGTGGACCTCATAACCTCAGCACCTTATGTACTGTAAAGTGTGTTTTATTATTTTTTGCATAAGTGACCCAATATGCCCAAAAAAGAATTTAGCAAATCACAAAACCTGTTTGTTTGGTTTGTGCTTTTCTCCTACACTAGCTCACTGCCCTGACCCTGATTATATTGATTAATGATAATATCTGCTCATTTTGCTATGTCTCATTAAACTGAAAATCAGGATTACTGTCATTAACAGTGATGGGAGTAACATGTTACAAATCATATTACATGTTACTGTAATAGATTGCTTTTATAAGTAACCAGCAATAAATGCTTGTATTTTCAATATATTACAATATATGTACAGTATGTATTACTTTTTAGTAGCTAGCAATTAATTATCAATTGTGCATTACTTTTCTGTTACTTTTGCCTGAATCGTGCGGCATCTGCACAGATTGGTGCTCCATGGCAAATAGTTGAAAAGCAATCTATTACCCTTTACATAATGTATGATTTGTTCATTTAATTTTCCTCATAAAAACAAAAATAAAAAATTAGAAAAAAACAGATAACGAGCACTCACTTGCCATTTTCATTTATTCATCAGGCACAAGTGGTGTGACCCTGACATTTTTATTTGTTTCTTCACATGCTAGATTATTATTATTATTATTATTATTATTTACAATTTGCTTTGCAAGGTGAATAAAAATTTTTGTGCCATTTGGAGGAGCAAAACATGTTCACACTTCAACAAGCAGGAAAGCAGGATTAATCAGTTGCTTTTATAAATATAAGCGTCCGCAGGTCATTCATGTACTTGTGTGAGTAAATTTTTAAATAGCAATCGACAAAGTGTATGTACAGTCCTTACAGTATAAAAAGTGTAAAAATGTCAAAGTAACAAAGGCATTTCATTACTTTAGATGGTAACAAGTAATATATATATATATATATACATCGATACGTTAGCTCTTGGCTAACGTATCGATGCACAATATTTATTGGTACACTACTGTAACTTTTTTTCCGCTGCTCCCATCAAAGGGGTTGCCATAGCGGACCATCCGATCCACACACAACTTGGCACTGGTTCTTAAACTGCATACTTCCTTACACAACCCTCCCAAATGAGTTTGGGATCTTCGGGGTAGTACAGAGTGTGGCAACCCCCTCCGGCCCCCCAACTGCCAAGTTCGAACCCAGATCCTTAGATCCTCATATCAGCAACCTTACCCTTTTACTAGTGCACTTAAATTTACTGGTACACTAGAAATTAGCCAGTAAACATGCTAGTCCTGTGGACATATCTGAAAGTCTTTACTCTAGCAAAATGAGATACTATCTTTCACATGTGAACCCACCACACACACATACACACATTCTCTTATCGGTTTGTGCCTTTAAGCCTATTCACCTTCTCTGGTTGATTGGTGCATTATCTGTTGCCTTGACAGTGAGGGCGTAAGAGCTGCCCACTGTTAAATTTACGCCGGGTACCACGCTGATCAGTCCTGTTTGGTTATTGATGATGAAGTGGCCCCGACTTCCTGCCAGAATGCTGTAGCTCACCAGGCCGTTGGGACCCTCATCTGCATCGGAAGCCGTGAGCTAAAAGAAAGTCGGTAGAATTACACAAGTACTCAAAATGACATTTCACAATGTTACATGCAGTTTTTCTTTTACTCAAATTTTTAAAACGTTATTAATTTAGGAGAATATTAACCTTTAAGAAGGGAGAAAATACAATCCTGGTGTCTTGGATGTTTAATAACTTTCAGGTGTAATAAAATTGCAGACACACTTTGTTACAAATTCTATTTTCTTTCATTTACTTGTTCATTAGTATTCCATTTTAGTTTACGTAGCGATAAAACCTTACAGTAAACTCACTTATACATAATCAGGCTGTTACCTCCTACTGGGAAGCTGCTTAGTTGTGTCATTTTATGCACTACCGGACCATTCGCATGTAAACCGTGCTGAAGTGTGAGCCATATTTCAGCATAAGCTTATACGCTTAGACTAGCACTTCCCTCGCTGTCTCTGGCCGTCACGGGCTGCCACAAAACACATTCCAACATTTCAGTGAAGTTTTTCTTTAAACTGGAGTCCTTGATGTGTCAGTCGTAGCAGCAATTAGTGCCTCTAAATCAGTCTTTCCCTTGAGTACCACTGGGCAAGTTGCTTTGCTCCTGCTCAGACTACTAAGCAGCCTATTACAACTGCAACTTTCACACCGGACACATTTCGAGGTGAAAATACAGCTGAGGCTCAACATGAATGCAAACCTCGCACAATTATTTCTCATATAGGCCGTTCATAAACAATGCCGCTAATCCTATTACTCTGAGCGAGTGGAGTGTTTGTTAAAATGGTGGGTGAGTTATCGATTACCCATAGTACCGCTTCCCCGGCTTGCATGTCTGTGTAAACACTGACGCTGTAGGAGACGTTGGGGAAGGTTGGAGTGTTGTCATTGGCATCGATCACCGTGATATTAACTGCAACCGGTGAGCTCCGGTGAACCCCATCCGAGGCCGTCATCTGTGAAAGCACAGTCATCATGATGAGAGGCTTCAACGTGGGAATAAAGCCGTGATGCAGGGAACAGTTCTCTGATGTATGGGGTGTTGTTTTCCCCATTACAAGCACATGCGCGTGTTTAAACAGACAAAAACAAAAGCAGAACACACAGACAAAACACAAACAAGGTCCACACTGAATATATTTAAACATGGCTAACTGTGGTTACTGCATAGGAGATAAATGGCAGTCTATATGGTATGTTTGAAAGGTTTTGGATTTCTTTTCTTTTTTTTCTGTTTTAAGGTAAACAGTCTCTAAATTTAATGCATATGATTTTGTCGGATCACTCATAAACCTCTCAAAAGGAACAACTGAGCTCATAGAGCACACGGTGAAAAATGACTGAGTGCTTACTTGGATATTGCAGCCCTTTGCAATATCATTCTGCTGAAGCCAATATTGCTATAACGAGTAAAAATGATATACTCTGTGGCCCTGACACTGGGGTTTGATGAAGATATAAACAATATATATTTGTGTCCGGACGTCTTTGGTTCACCCTGAAATGACCCACGTCATCCTCATCTGTTGTTCCTGGCGTAAGCATCTATTATGATCTTCATATCAATATCAAAGTAGTGTTAAATTTTTAAATATGTTTATTATTATTCTAAATATGAAGATGGAAAATCAGAAACATGAGACAAGCGAAGGGTTACGCGATCACCAAGCAGGTATAGACGAAAACAGGAGACTGCGTTATGCGTATAAGCTAATTAAGGCAGACAACTTAGGCTTGGAATCGTCATAGACACTAAGCAGGTCAGAGACTTTGTTAAGCAACGTCTGTGCAAGTACAAGGGTGAGTTCACAATGATCCGCACTCCGGTTGTATTAAAACTTATGCAGGCTTCACTGCCGTATCAGCGCTTTCCGTTCAAGACTACTGTCTCCACAGTCAATGCTGTGATTGCGCTACATTAGTGTATTTGTAACTGTTGTGCGAGCAAAAATGGATGCACTACTTATTTACTTCAGAGCAGTAAAGGCTTTAAAGGTTTTGTCATTGGATAGATAAAATTGGTTATAAGATATAGTTAGTATCAGATAGTGTCCAAAATTTTAAACTATAAATTTTTTTATGGGGGTGGGGACAGGGGGGACGCTATCCAAATCCACCTATGGTTTGCACAAAAGAATAGCAGCATGCAATGATTTATTTATTAATTTTTTTTGTGGCCTGAGAGTGTACTTGATGCCAAAAGAAAAGAAAAAGCGTTTGCCTATCTGCAAACTAAATTTGAACCCATACTCTACTCTAAGAAACTTTCACCTTCCTTAAAGAGAATCGTAACTGGTGACGAGACACGGATTCATCACCACGAGCCTGAGAGTAAACGTCAGAATATGGAACGGAAACATCCTCAATCGCTGAATTCTTTAGAACCAGTATTGGAACATCAACAGGTTCAACAATCAACAGTGCTCATTACAGTAAGACTCTTATTAAAAAAACCGAAGCCCAAACTTGAGATTGGACCGCTATCCAAGGCCGTTGTGTTCTTGCATGATAATGCACACCTGCACACGTTTCTGCAAAACCTTCATTTTTATCTGTTAAAGTGAAGTGTTGCTTACGGTGGCCCTGAAGTGCAAAACAAATTAACAAAACTGAAAACAAAATAACAAAACCCAATACAAAATAACAAATTCAAAACCAAATTAACAAAACGAAAAACACTTCTCGGCCAGTCCGATACAAACCGGAAAAGGTAGGTATAGTTAGCGAATGAAATGCTTACCGTTGATTGGACGAGACATCTCTCAAGATATACAGGAAGTACTGTAGTAGCGGTAGATTTGTGTGTGTGTATGAATGTGCAAACATTATTGCGGTTTCAAATATGGCGTTCTTACGGTGGCCCTGAAGTCAGTTTTGTTAATTTTTTTGCACTTCACGGCCATCATAGTTTAAAGTGAAGCAGAACACACAAAAAACAAAGATAAAGAAACAAGTTCCTACTTCCTGTATATCTTGAGTGACAGATGTCTCGTCCAATCAGCGGTAAGCATTTCATTCGCTAACCATACCTACCTTTTCTCGGACTCGCCGAGAAGTGCAATACAAATTAACAAAACGGAAAACAAATTAACAAATTCAAAACCAAATTAACAAATCTGAAAACAAAATAACAAAAACAAAAACAAAACGACAAAACTCCCCCTCCCCCCTCCAAAAAAAATAGTTTTGGGTTTTGTTATTTGGTTTTTAATTTGTTTTCTGTTTTGTTAATTTGTATTGCACTTCTCGGCCAGTCAGATATTAGTTATTTGGTTTTCCGTTTTGTTAATTTGGTTTTGAATTTGTTATTTTGTATTGGGTTTTGTTATTTTGTTTTCAGTTTTGTTAATTTGTTTTGCACTTCAGGGCCACCGTAGTTGCTTGCTCAACCAGACTTTCATCTGTTTGGTTCACAACGAGGATGAAGATTCACTTCTGATGAAGAAGTGAAAACAGCAGTGCATTCTTAATAAGAGGAAACAAAAGCTTGTTGACGGATGGACAAAGTGTACTGAAAAGCAAGGCGATGCATTTCTTTTTGCTAAAAAATTTAATTAAAATAAATTCTACAATCAGAGTATAGATAATTTTTGATTTACCCTCGTAGTTCCTATTTACGTTAAATGTAAATATTTAATGCTGGTTTCATATTATCCTGTCATCCACAACTTCTTATTAAACCTTTGTATAGACATGATGAAAAATAAAGCTGGGATATCATTCTGATGAATATATGTGATAAATACAGTTCAATTTTTTTTCCTAAACTGCCGACATACAGTAGCTAGTCCAAAATGTACATGTAACTAGCAAGTGAATAAGCAAACAACGAAAACAGTAGTGGTCGCAGCATACCAGCTAGAGACAAAAGTAACACTGCATTCCAGGTGAGTGTCAGAGTCATCTGAGCTGAAGGTCGTGATCCACACATAGATACAGTACTGTAAATGTTATTTTTTTGTTTGTTTGTTTATATGAATCAATACAGCTTTGGTTACTTAGAAATGGAAAGACTGATTTAGATTAAATGACCAATAAGATGTTACAATACTGTTCTCTTAGATGACTAATCAGAAAAGGAAAAGAACCGAGTTGGGGTTATTTCTTTCTGGCGGTGTTTCTCATGCCACGAAAGGCCACAACAGCAGGCAGGACATAAAAGATACTCTGGATACGAAGCCATATCTGTGAACATGGAACGATGCCACACGCAAAACCAGACAAAATCCCACAGGTCAGCACTGCAGCAGCTGGCAAAGTGTAAATTAGACACCCTGTGGGTGTTGTTTATTAGCACACAGTACACCTCTTTGGGATTTTATCTCTCAAATATATGATGGAATGAATGCATGAATACATACTATTGTGTTAATGTTCTGTTTGGGGAAAAAATGTCCTCTCACATATGATAAAGTAAAAAAAAAAAAAATTAAAAACACACAAAAACATTAATTTCTTGTTCAAAAAACAATCTGTTAAGAAATGTATAATATTTGTGTTACCAATCAGCCATAACATTAAAACACATATATTATAATGGCCAGTATCTTGTATGTTCCCTTTGTGCCACCTAGGCAGGTCTGTCCTGCAGTGCCTGACTCCGCAAGACTCTGAGTGAACAATGTGATTCCCATCACCGGGTAATTAAAGGCAGATCCTGTGGGTGCTGTTGGTGGCGGGGTGGGGTGTCTGTGGATCTTACTCGTTTGTCCAGCAATCCCAATGGTGACCATGTTATTATATTATCATTATTATTATTATTATTATAATTATTATTATAAAAATGTATATTGGGCCATGGGTGGGCCATGGGTGGGCCATACGTTATAAGTGGGCTATTTATTATAATGTATTTTCCTATGTATGAAAACTTATTTTAATTATTTAATTATTAAATTTATTTAATTATTAAACTTATTATAATTTATTTTACAGTACTTGTACTGGTTTTTACCCTGTATAATTAAAAATTAATGTTAATGGTTTAATGTTATGCAAACATTGCGTAAAACATGTAGCATGAAAAAAATACAATGTAATTAATTTATAGTTTATTTTTACAACACAAACCTGCTCCAATCATGTCAGGTGTTTATCATAAGCGCTTATGACTGCTTCAAATGCTAAAATGTTAATTTCAAATGACCAATAAATCTAAATAAATGGTGAAGATGGTTGGAGTAAGTAGAAGCAACAGTGGAACAAGAGATAGAAGATCCTGCTATAATCTAAAATACTACAGTATAAGCTCCTAATAAAAACAGCATTAGCATGTCCCATAACACTGGTGTTGTTAAACGAAGTATATCAGCCTCACTGCAGTACCAGGTAACAATCGTTTGTGTGTGTGTACGTTTCTGGCCTTATGACACTGCAACAAAGGTGGACCTGAAGTTCCTAAGCTCTTTAGGCATGCCGTGTGAATCCGCAAGAGTGCTGAGAATGCTAATACCGATGCCTGGAGTTATCGTTCCGACTTGAGGACCTACACTCCTTCCTTTCTCTTCTCTGTTTGCTGGCATTAGTTTGGCTCATCCACAGAGTTTAGGGAGCGGTTCTTTCTTTAGCAATTAACAGCAAAAAGCAACATAATGTCTTGTATGGCAGAAAGTTGCAGTGTAAGTGATAAGCCTCTAACCAGGCCTTCAAGGTAATAAGCTGGTGTAATTAAGCTTTGCGGGAAAGAAAAAAAAACAAAACATCCACACTAATTTTATTTTCTTCAAGCGCTCTCATCCAGGAGTCGCTGAAGTTCAGAGTGCATATGGAGTAAAAAAAATGACGATCTTGGAGAGACTCCAGCTGGCCCGTTTGCAATACGTAGGCTTGTCAATTTGAGGGCTGCCAAGCAGCAAGGTCTCAAATGAAGCAGCGTGCCAGTTAACAGCTTTGCCGTGAAATGAGATCCTTCCACACTTCAGCCTGATTAGGTGCTAGCTGTGATCTCTCTGACGCACAACAACTTTATACAGTATTCATTCCATTTGTCTGGAAAGAAGTTGATTTATGACAGCATTTAGAAGTTCTCACGTAGGACGCCTAACAGCGATAAAATGAATCAATGTGCTGTAAGCTTATAGGTAGTAGGTTACAGTATATTAATCACTCAGGGCAGGCTACAGGAGTGCTGTGCAAAAGTCTTAGGCACCCACAGTGCCTTATTATTATTATTGAGTCAGTACAAAAAAAAAATTAGATTTTTGAAACATAAGTATTTCCAATACAATATTTGTATGCCAGTCCTTAAGTCCTAAGAACTTCCTTATAAAGATGCACAAATTGTACCAGGCACTAAAGGGTCCACAAAGCATTGTCCAGTGATGGGGGTAACGCGTTAAAAAGTAACAAAGTAACGCATAAGAGTACTTAAATATGCGTTTTGACTCGCCGTGAGAAGCGGTGTTAGGCACCATTACCTGCTGCGAGTGAGCGTCCAACATTCCGTGAAGTTCTGTACGGTCCACGAGCTACCGCGAGGACCGACGCACGGAAAGATGGAATCACAGCGCCAAACTTGCAGTAAATCATGATGAACCGTACTTACGGCCACCGCGTAGGTAAGATAGGGGTATTAGTAGGTAACAGATTATGGGCCAAACTTCCCATAATGATGATGGTAGAATAATTATAAAGGTCTTGACCAAAAAAACATGCATGAGGAATCACAAAGGAACCTGCCATGGAAAAGTACTCTAACTAGTTACTTTTATCAGAAAGTAATGCTGTAATGTAACTGATTACTTTTTAATGACAGTAACTGTAATGTAATAAGTTACTCTAAAAAGTAACGTCCCCCAACACTAGCATTGTCACACCAACTACTTTTATTAATTACTGTTTGCTGGGCTTTATAGTTGTTGTTTTTTTTTTCTTTTTAGGGCATCCTTGTTGCACATGTGCCAAAGACGTTTTCACAGCACGGTACAGACGCGGTATATTGACAGCAGCATTGGCAGGTGTAGAGCGGCCCTTTGATTCTGGCCAGTTAAAAACTTTTGAAGGTTTTCAAATCAAGCTAGCAGCCGCGAGCGCTGTAAAACACACACCGAACATAAATCACTTTGGAAGTGGAAAACTGCTGGGAGAGCTGAAGCTGCAGTACTCCACAGCAAGGGGCAATCAATCCCCAAGTCATAACATCGTCTTCTAAGGGCAGAGGCAGAGCGATGCCAATCCACAGCAAACAAGTTTTAATATGCTTAACACAATCTCTGCTACTGTAACCGCGGAGCCACCGAAGCCCCGTAATGGACCTGCGTTATTAACATAACCGTAATTCTGTTGCAGTTCCAATTACATACCACACACAAAGAAAATAAAAGAGAAAAAAGACAAGAGATCATAACTTGCGAGCTACTTAAAACTTTGTGTGGCAATGTGCTTAAGCGGCAGACTTGCAGAAACACTTAATGAGCCTGGCGAGTGTATTGCGTTACATGGTGGATGCGCTTTTTATCTCTCGCCACAATCAGATTTTTTTTTTTCAGTGAAAGCTCTCACACTGATTGCTTTCTCTAACAATCGATACTCAAACTACTCCTAGTTCCTTGGTTGTCATTTTAACCAATATATAAAAACGTATATTAAAACTTAAAAAAACATGGAAAAAAATGTGACGTATGCCAATTGCTAAAAAATAAATGATAAGACAGGAATTTGTAAATCCTTTGCATGATACACAATACACGGTGGATAAAAAACAATGCAGGCAACATGTAGGAAATGTTAATTTACAAATTAGAAAGTGGTAATGTTCACTATGGATGGAGCCTTCCTCGTTATTCTTGGACAAAACACTTTTCTTAAAATAAGTCTTAAAATTTAGGGCTGTGATTTATCATTATAATGCAGGATAGTGACAGAATCAATATGGAGCACACCAGTGACACAATGCAGTTTGATGGTAAACCATCTCTGATGGTTTTATCAAAGTGAGCTCAGTTGCTGATACAGTATACAGTCTACACACACATGCAAGAAGTAAATAGACACCCATATCATTATAATACATTTATAAATAATATGCCGACTAATATGGCAACTATTAGGCTTATCTTTAAGCCTAGAAGAGGACAATCCAAAGAAATCCTTTAAAGTTTGAAAGAAGCCAGGTTGCTGGTTTAAATACACTTTTCTCGGAATTATAGTATATATATATATATTTTTTTTTAAAGGGATAAAACATCAACAAAGCCATGAACTGGTTGGCCTTCTGAAAAATCCTCATCTGAAGTATGCCACTCTTATCCCATGCTTAAGTAGGATGTTGCTTTTAAACTGCAAATTTTGTCATAAAACTCTGGCTGTACTGTATGTTTACATCCTTCATGTGTATCACCTGTGATGGAGTCTTGCCTAAAAGCAATTTGATGGAGATAACTGGACTCATTGCGGTTCTTACTGTGAAGCTGTAACTCTTCTGCTCTTCACGGTCCACAGGCTTTAGGAGCGTCAGGTAGCGCGCAATCCCTCTGGGTGTCACCGCGAAGACGCTTTCGTAGTTGTCCAGGGAGATTTGCACCATGGGATCTTTGGTCTGTTTGGAACATCAATCAAAGTGCAATCTCAGTGCCAGCACTACCACAGTTCAGCACAACAACAAAAAGAAGAAGAGTAAAGTATAGTGATGGCAGAGAGTTGCAGCTTCATTCACTGTAGTATAAGGTTACAGGACAGGGTATGAGGCAGGGTACACACAGGGTGCAAGTAGACACATACGCGCACACACACACTTTATCAATTTGTAAACACTAATTAGCCTACGCTATAAGATGTCCTCGGACTGTGGGAGAAAAACAGATTTATACCCAGAGGAAACCCACCAAGCACGGAGAGAACATAGACTGGAGGCAAGATTTAAATTCAGCCCTGGCAGTGTGATGTGATGGCATTAAGTACTTGGAGACCAGTGCCAACTACATCAATATCATGGCAATATTATGGCATAGCATTGAGAACTACTGACATACTGTATGTAATACTGTTCATACATCAAAAAAAGTTAAAAAAAAATAAATTATTAAATAAATAAAAAATTTGTCGTGCGATACAGGCTTGAGGGAGGAGCAGTCTTAAGTAGCGATGAGAAGTTCAATGAAGGATCATTTAGGTGACTCGTTCTTTGAATCTCAAAATAAACAAATCCTTTTATTGAGTCACTTAGTTTATTTAATTTTTTTGATCAGAAATAAAATTAAATGTTACATTTTTAATAAACAGACCCCCAACACGTCTACATACACAAAATTTGGCTATAGTTTTAATAATGAAAATATTACAATGTAGCTAAGGACATATTATGATAAACAGAACAAGCAGCTCACCTCTCATATCTTCTGGTCCGAATCATTCATTCCTCCTTTACGCTATTAGCGTATACTGTATGAAAGTCACGTGACAAAAGAACGAACGAGTCGGACCAGAAGACTCATAAGAACGGCTCAATTCTGTTTCCTGTGCAATGCATTGCACAGCGTCTGTGGGACTCACGTGGCAAAAGAACAAACGATTCGGACCAAGACTCGAGTGTTAACTACTGTGTTCTGTACATTACCTACGGAGATTTTGCGATGCGTTGCGCATGCATACATTTAATAGAACTGAACGAATTACTCTCTGAGGCTACTCCTTCTTCTCAGTCAAAAAAAACGAAACCTTAATGAACAACACGTCACTACTAACACGTGTCAACTCCAACAGTTTGTTGTAACATTGAAATGTATGTTATGGGCTGGAAATCCACTTACTATGATACTATGAAATGTCATTCAAAGTCAATATTAAATGAATACAGACATATGGTATGACAATTAATTACCCGTATCCTTCTTTTAAAGAACACAAAAATATATTTTTATATATATATAATTTTTTTTCCTCTCTCGCACTGCAGTACAAGGATTGAAGCGTCTTAATCTCAGATGTTGCTTTTTTAAGAATTGGAATTTCCATTAATAGATTTTTGAACAACATTTAAATTGATTTAAATTCTAGCAGGTGAATGCGTGCTCAGATTATCCTTTAAACCATGGTGTTTAGGTGTTATTTTATTAATTTAACAAATCAATTTATTGAATTAGAACTGTGATAAAATCACTTGCATCCCACTCACTCATTATAACGACATGACCTTGAGTTAGCTTGTGGCACTCATTAATCGAGCACAATTACCTGTTGATGCATGATATGACAAAAATGATACAATTCCAAATGATTTAATTTTTTTTTGGATCAAGTGCTATTGTATAAGCTACAAAATAATGAGCTTGGAAGCCCTCATAGAGTATATACTGTATATATCGTATAAATGTATATAACTGTAATGAGCATTCAATATATTATAATATCAAAAATCCTTTTGCTGTGAAAAACCATTTTTTTAAAAAAAATGAAAAACCTCCCTGCTTCTTCCATCAATATTTTCTATCGCTCAATTTTAAGGGTTAAAGGCAACGGCTTGGGTTTAACGGTGGTGGTCTAAATATTACTGATAAACACTGTCTCAGTTACTGCTGTTCTACAGAAATCTAGCAAGAAAAAAAGCATAAACTTCACTCAGGTACACTCAAGTAAATGTGGCAACCCCAGTTTAAAATCAAGCCCTGTTTAACCTGTCTCTAAATACAAGTAACTTTTTCGTAAAGATCTTGTTGTAACGTCTAAACCTACTGTAAGAAATCGACGCTGTTCATGATGCAGAATAACAGGACACAGTTATAAGAGTTGAAAACTACCTTCATTTCGCTATATATAATCTCCTGCTACACTTATCCCAGTGTTTTACTAGTGCTTGGATACCATCAAGTTTTCTCAGTCTGCCGGAGCCTGCTTCACTCTGGCCCCCTAGGAATTCCTTTAATGACGCAAACATGTTGTAATGTTGTTGGAGGTCAGAACTATAAGGGTGATTTGGCAATTACGTGCAAGCAGGGTTCGGGAATGATTGTATGATTTTTAAGGATCAGACTTTCAGATGTAAAAAAGTATGCAAAACTATTCATATATTTTCTTTAGGGTAGGAGTCTCATCACTGTGCTGTGTTTAAAGCCTTCTGTAAATGTCATTCGATTTTACGTCTTCGTTTCTGTGCCCATGAGACGACAAGTCCCAGATTGAATTGAATGGTCCTCGTTAAATCATCAAAAGTTCAGGTGTGTCTGTTTTAGTGAATGTTTCTTCAACCTAAAACTCAAGAGCCCAAATCAAGCTATGAGGTAGACATAATTGTCTATAGAGCTCCGGAGACAAGATTGCACCAGACAATTTTGCATCTTTGAAGTGGCATATGGAGCCCAGACCTGAAACCAACTGAATCTTTGGGGAGAGCTTAAAATAGCAATGCAGTGATGCTCCTCATCCAACCTGACAAAGCAGGGGACCGGGTCTACAGCAGGAAGTTGGAGAACATCCACAAATCCAGATGTGCCAAGCTTGTGGCATCATATTCAATGAAAGCTGTAATTACTGCCAAGGGCAATTCAACAGAGTGTCAGGTTTCAATAGTTGTGCAAAAGTGATATATTTCTTTTCTCCTTTATGGCTTTTGTATTGATTCATTCAATCATCTATTCATTCAATTTCAGTAACCGCCTTTATTCTTTTTCATGTCACAGTGGATGTGGAGCTTGTCCTGGGAATGCGGAGTCTACTGGGAGCACACTATTGCAAAAGAGTGAATGAACAGTTTTCTTATTCCCCATTGATTATATCTTTGCATTATTTCAGAAAAGAAATGTTATACACAAGTTGTAATGGGCCAGAAAGTGAAGGTATGTGAATACTTTCAGAAAGTACCGAATTGACCAAAAAAGCTAAATATCTTAGGCATCATTATGAAACTCATTAATTAGAGGACAGGTTGATAATAAAGTGCTTTATATGAAAGGCTACTTCTTGACAACATGGATTTCTGCCAACTGTTTATTACTGCATATTTATTTTTATGTACAGTGCCCTACAGAATTATTGGCACTCCTCCAAAGAAATGAGTGTATTTGAAGAACATTTTAAATAAATTCAACTGATGCTAAACTAAACTAAATGCTTATATAACGCCAGCCAGAAAAGTCCACCTTGTGCTTTGTTTCCAATGGTTCAACAACGTTGTGCAACGCCACAACATTTATTTTTGTCCAAAATTACATAAATACACTCAACAAAAATATAAACGCAACACCTTTGTTTCTGCTCCGATTTTTTATGAGATGGACTTAAAGATCTTAAATTCATTCTAGATACACAATATTATTATTTCTCTCAAACATTGTTCACAAATCAGTCTAAATGTGTGATAGTGAGCACTTCTGCTTTGCTGAGATAATCCATCCCACCTCACAGGTGTGACACATCAAGATGCTGATCTGACATCATGAGTAGTGCACAGGTGTACCTTATACTGCCCACAATAAAAGGCCAGCCTGGAATGTGCAGTTTTTTGCTTTATTGGGGGTCTGGGGACTCAGAACCGGTCAGTATCTGGTGTGACCACCATTTGCCTCATGCAGTGCAACACATCATCTTCGCATAGAGTTTATCAGATTGTCAATTGTGGCCTGTGGAATATTGGTCCGCTCCTCTTCAATGGCTGTGCGAAGTTGTTGGATATTAGTGGGAACTGGTACACGCTGTCGTGTACACCGGTCAAGCACATCCCAAACATGCTCAACGGGTGACATGTCCGGTGAGTATGCTGGCCATGCAAACTCTGCTGGGATAGTTGGACCAATCGGAAAATTATTTTCCATTACATCCCAAAGACTTCCAATGGGGGTGATGTCTTAACTCTTTGGTTTTCAGTTCATATGTGAAAAGGATTTCTCATGCTCCCACATGCTACCACTTTTCACAATTTGAGTGCTAAAATACTGTATGTCCACACCATCAAGATAGAAAAATTCAGTAGATGTGATAACCTGGTCATTCAGTACATTCAGGTCGTCAGCTGACTTCATTTTATTGCCACATAAAGATGCTGAGCCTAGACTGAGCAACTGAAGCAACCCCAGATTATACAGTAACACTGCCTCTGTCCAGAGATTCGTACAATGTACCATGAACTTCCGTTCTTATACTGACACACACATCACTCTGGAAAAGAGGGTCAATCTGGACTCATCAGACCACATGACCTTTTTCCATCGCTTAAATTTCCAAGAAGCCATTTATTCCAACCACGTTTCTTACACCGAGTTGAGTCCAGCAGTCACCTTTCAGGTTGTAACAATGGATTGGACGTTTTTAAACACAATTCATTCACAGTCATTTCAACATCTCCTTACACGTTTTCCTTGCTTAATTTAGGCCCAAAATACGACTCTTCTGAAACATAGTAAGAGTCAGAAACCACGGGATATTTCGTCTGACATGGTTGTTTAAGAAATGAGAAGCTACTTACTGCATCAGTTAAAGTCGAAAGAATTGCTGCCAGCTGAAACATAATAATCACTGCAGCATGTATTAACCAAAGACCCATATGTATTTGCTTATTTAAATCCTAATGGACATTTTTTGCTTTTCACATGTAAAGGCAGTTAAATCTCTTTCATATATATATATATATATATATATATATATATATATATATATATATATATATATATATATGAAGAAGTGAAACCATGACCACTGTGAATGAAGGAGTGAAACCAATCAACATTTACAGAAGACTTCATGCACAGTATGGTAATAAGACTTGCAGTTAGCCATAGTAAAACATATGGGGGGGTGCCAAAGTTTCAAAGAAGACTGTACATCTGTGAACGAACCCACTGCAGTCGTTCCCTTGAACATTCAGTGAGTGGAACGCTCGCTTGATCCATGAAAATCAATGCATACTGTAGCTTGCCGCCAACTTGCAAACGGGGCGCATCTGTCTGTGAGAACTGTACACACAATCACTCAGCAACACTGCTTGCAAATTATAAAAACTTGGCTGGGAGTTATTCCCACAACCCCTGTACAGTCCTGACCATTCGTCCAAGCCATTTCCACATTAAAGGTGGAAATAAAGGCCATTTAATGGAGTTCCTGGGAGGCCAAGGTTTCAGACATGAAGCAGGCAGTCTGATCATGCCTCAGGGACACTGAGAGAACTTTCTCCCTTGATGGTATCCAAGCCCTATTGAAACAATCGGATAAGTGTAGCAGGAGATTACTGTATATAGGAAACATAAAGGAAGTTTTTATTCGTATAACTATGTCCTGCTTTTCTTCACTATGAAAAATCTTGATTTGACTTGAACACCCCTTGTACTCTGCAAGATAAAAAAATCCGTCAAAAATCAATAGCATGGAGGTATTTTTAACATAACAGACACTTTCTAGCATTGCTAGAAACACTTTCCGTGTTTTCAGAAGCAGGAGGCAAAACAGAGCTGGTGCAGCATTAGCTATGACTGACTATTTAGCTTACAAATGGCATAATAGAAATCTATAATTATAGAAGCCTTGTAGCTTAGACTGATCAAACAAAAAAATCTGCACTGCGCAGTTTTTATGCTCATGGCAACTTCCATTATGTGAGCTGTTTCGCTTCTCTCAGCAGTGCCGATAATGATTCTGTGGCCTTAGTTGTAAATGGATTTGATCTAGCGGCGAACAAAGCCATAAAAACTTGAGGGGAAATGACCACAGTGGCTGTGGTTTATTCACACATCACCGTTCATTAACCTTACACGAGTTCTCCTTCTTACAGACAGATAAGATCCCTGGAAGACACGCTCACAGTCAGATCGAGCGCGTCCTTCTGAGCCTTCAGTCGAAAATTAAACACAAGTATACGGTCGTTTAGCAATAATGAGGAGGAGCGACATCGGTTCTTTATGCTGGAAAAATGGCAAAGGAAAAAAAGAAAGAAAGAAAAAAAAAAACCCTGCAAGGCTGTGGGAGGAAACGATTTGCAACGATCATTTCAACTAGTCCACTTTGCTTACAGAACACCATTATGTGCTAGTCCTTTCAGCTGCAAGCTGTCCTCGAGATTCACCACATTTTCAATGAGATATTTCAAAGGCATAGTTGGCAGGCTCAAAAATGTAATCAAAAAACAATAAAAGTAGGCACAAAGAGGCAATCGTGTTGAGTATTAAGTAAATTAAATGCCTGGAATATGAAGAGCGCAGGTAAAAAATAAGGAAAGGAGAAAAGACAACTATGGACATGACAGCTCTAGTCATACATTTAGGAGAATGTACGCTAATAGCTTCAGGCAGCGGGCGAGGTTCAAGCTGTAAAATGCAGGCATGAAATACGACACAAACTGAGGTTGTTTTTGATTATTTAAACAGTGAAGGATTAGGTGGAAAGAGCGTCAAAAGTGTGACAGTCTGGCAAAGGTGACGCTGAGCGTCTTCCTTTCAAAACGAAAAGTTTTCATGCTTGTTATCTAATTTTGTTCCTTTTTCTATTTACTTTTTTTTTAATCGATTATTGTCTTTTAAAGAAATCACCAGCCGTACGCTGAAAGGATTCTCACCTCCTCCGTGTCGTTATCCAGAGCAATGATGGTAAGTGCAGACGAGAGACTGGCATCGCTAGAGATTGTAGTGCCAACTGGAGCTGATTCAAGGATGAAGCCTTCGTAGGTGTTTGCCTGGAAATACGGCGCCTGGTCGTTCTCATCCAGTACTTCAATACGGAGATTGGCGAAGGCTGGGAGTGGATGTCCGTTGTCTTGCTCGGCCTGAAAGCGAAATCCAAAGAGAGATTCTTGTTCTTTTAAATTAACACAGACTGCAGGCTTCCGAGAAAGAAAAAAAAAGAAAGAAAAGGAAACCGTAATGAGTCCCAGAAACTATTTGCACAAAGATTCATAGAGTAATTAGAAGTGCCAGAGGTGGTGACGTGCCTTAATTAAGCTTCCGTCTTTTACAATCATAAGCTGTGTTTAAATCAGAGTGGTCTATCTTTACACTACTTCATCAGCCCAGGACATAAAAAGAATCCTTATTAGAGAAGGTCCTTATGCAAACCAGATAAGTTCTCTCTCCATGAACCACACGTGTCAGCTCGACAAGGTTAGAGTTTAAAGATATAAACTTTGTGTGATGGGGAAAAAAAAAAGAAAGAAACTCCAGTAATTAATATGAACAGACTAGCATTATATTGCGACTAACATATGTTGCTGTAATGTATGCAATGTGGCTGCATGCAACCATATGTCGCTGTATGTAGGATATAATTAAGGTGTCGCTCAGTGGTTGAAAATTAATATGAAGTTTGGCGAACAAAAAAATAAGCCCGAAACTGTCTGGAAATGTGTTAGACAGCAAGATAAACTATACTAATTAGAGGACGTATTGCTTATAAAGTACTTTACGTGAACGCTAACTGTTGACACCATGTAATTCTCCCAACTGGTTGTTGTTTATGTATACAACTCTGAACATTGCAGAAAATAACACTCCTGAACACAATTTTTTATTTAATGCAAGCAAAGCTTATATTATTTCCGACGTGTGTGATATTAGGATCACATCTGTCTTTAATAAAAGCCGCTTCCCAGTGTTATAATTATGATGTCATCCGCATGTAAACTCCTTTTGTAAACTGCTTGTGCACAGTACAATTCTAAAGACCTGTAATTTTTTCAGCATGTAAATATTCTATGCAATGGTTCCGATGTCCTAACGCCGTCCCAAAGTATTGAGCTGGTACTTGTCCCGTCTTTGTTTGCCTTTTGTTTAGTTTCACTCAGCCATCATGTGTAAATGTCGATCAGCATTCTTCATCATCAGCAGCTGTGAAGCCCATCTAGGGTTTTCAATAAGCTCAGAGAAAAAAAAAAAAGGTACTATTGGGATGTGTTTAGGATCACATCTTGAGCACTCGGGTTCGATCTGGGTCGACAATAAAATGTAGCATTGCACATGAAGTGCCAGGATGTCTTGATGACTCAGCAGCCACGCTTTCAAACTCTTCACAGCCAGGTTCCCCAGCAGAGCCACCCGTCTTTGACAGAAATATATGCCTTAACTCCTATTTGAAAAGGGGGGGAAAAAAAACAACTTATCATGTGGTTCCAGACAGTGCAGAATATTAAGTATACTGCAGCCACTAGAAGATTTTTACAGTTCTGGTATTAGAGCTGACTCGGGCTTGAAACACTGGACTGGTTTCAGATCTGATTTGTCATATATTACAGTGTAATTCAACAATATTGTTCGCTATAATATTGTTTTAACAGACTTTCTACATGACATCATTGTCCAATGTAAAGTGCTTTATAAATAAAATGTATTATTGTTATTATTATTATTATTATTATTATTATTATTATTAGACACATCTCTGTTTCAGACAAACTCTACCCTATGTAACATTTATAGCTACATCTGAGATCTAATTTTGTGGACTTTTGGTATTTTGTTACTAGAGTAACTACCATAATACTGTATCTACACTCACTTACTCACTCACTCATCATCTATACTGCTTCATCCTGTATACATAATATACTATATTTAGGGTACGAGGAGGGGTACACTCTAAATGGGGTGCCAATCCATCACAGGGCACACACATACAGTACACACACTCATTCACACACTATGGGCAATTTGGGGATCACCAATTAGACTAACCTACAGTACATGTCTTTGAACTATGGGAGAAAACCAGAGTACCCAGAGGAAACCCACCAAGCACGTAGAGAAGATTCAAACTCCATGCAAACAGAGACGGGAATCACACCCGGACCCCGGAGATGCAAGCCGACAGTGCTAACCACTAAGCCAGTATGCCAGCTAATATCCACACTATATAACTATATAAAATTATGTGGCCATCTGAACATCATACTCATATTTGCATCTTCATCAATCTGTTGAACACAACGTTTGAAGCAGGACTTTCTTCTGTATCATTCTAATTTTCCTTTCCTGTAACTAAAATCGGTTCCAGCATGACAAGACAGCTCCATGACAACATGGTTTGCCAAGATTTGACTGGAAGAACTCCTGAACACAACCCTGATCTCAAACCCACTGAACACCTTGGGGAAGAACTGGAACGCCGACTGCATCCCAGGCCTCCTCATCCGATATCATTACAATCCTCCTGTGGTTGAATGAGCACGAATCCCTAGAGGCATGCTCCTACATCGAGTCTAAAGTCTTCAGAGAAGAGTAAAAGGACTAAAACTAAAGTGAGATCTTCAAAAATCACACAACAGTGTTGGGGTCAGGATTCAACAAACGTTCTATCTGCAGTATATAGTTTAGATTAATATGGGCAGGCTGAGTGCTGCAAGATGTCAGTTGTCCAGTACATACTGTATAGGCTAAAATAAACATGACTTGCAAAGTGCTATTAGAATAATCCACTATTTCCACTTTGCAAGCTCCAGCAGGCAGGAACATGTGGTTAATATGATAATGATGTTAATTTGGCAACGTTACGGACGTTGGGAAGAACGCTAGTATTAGATTGTTTTTAAAAGTTAGAATAACTTTCTAACGGAACAGTGTTGACATCATGATGGTGGCATAACACCGACTGAATGCCCCTAATAAATGTTAAAAACATGACTTTAAAAAAAATTTTAATACCAAACCGATGACCTGAGCCGGGCTCAAACTCTGCTCGGTTTGGTGAGAGCACTGTGTACTAACCTCTGGATCAGTAGGGAATGTGCTTTTGATGCTATTAAATGCGCATACATAACAACAAGCTATTACAAAAGCAATTTAATATTACATTGGAAAACATCTAAAAGTTGTTCTTTGAAACTTAAAACGCGCACAGATCTGCTTAAGAAACCGTGGATGTGCTCCAATCAAGGAGTCGCCACACAGGACTATTCAATCTGCACAACAACTTTGCCACAGGTTTCATAATAGATGCCCTTCCTGACCAGACCCTACTATTTTATCTTGCTTTAGATGGCACAGCATCCAGTGGTTGGGGTTACCCACCTACCACTGAGCCACCAACGCCCGCACAACTGTTTGCAATTACATTTTGTTAAAGTCGTTCTAACTTTCAAAACCAACGTCATTCTGACAGTGAACATCATCACAACATTGTTACAACTACAGTATAACGCAGCACACATCAAATGTTAGGGTTTCTACTGAGTGGTTTTATGGTTGACAAATATCTTACTCTTGCTGGAACACTTAATAAGAATGCCTTCAAGGGTTTTATCGCTTTCCTTTATAATGACATTAAGCTGATGAGCATCAGGGATGGCCAGCAGTGGGTTAAAAGTGAGGCTCTGGTTTTTTCAGGCATGGCTAATGTGTTGTCAAACAACCTTAGTGAGCATATATCCAATAGGCTGGAGATATATATGGAATATACGTAGACCTGAGCAAGTTGCACTTTACATATGGTGTAAAAAGGATACTGGCTAGTTCTGGTCTCCGAGACTTGGTTTCCATGTGCAAGAATAAAAAAGGAACCAATTGGTGGCCATACAAAGACAGCTGTTTAATGTGGCAAGACTTGTATTGTGATGATTATGTAAATAGGGGCATTGCATGATCTCTGTAGCCCAAGCTGGACCTCTGTAGAGTATATAAGCAAGCATCCACCCACCCATGCATCCATCCATCCATCTATACTTCCATCCATTCATTTGACATTATAGCAGATTAAGAGCATTGGGCAAGACCTTTTTTCTTTATTCTTTTCTCGGAAACAAAGAAATAAAAAAATCTCCGGTGTTTTTTTGTATTAAGTTTTTAGGAGAGGTGGCTTGGCATGCTTTTCCACACTCTTCACTTCTTCGCTTTGATCCTGCGAGGAGCTGCAGGCAGAGCTCCCAGTTAGAGCGAACTGTTTCCTGTTTCTTTGCCACATTAGATACACTACACCAGCTCTCCATGTGAAAGCCCAATGGCATGTATTTTCTTTTTTTTCTTCTTCATGAAAAACGTCACCATGCTACACCGTCTTACATTCTCCTCTCACGCAGACTCCAGTGTCCTTTTTTTTTTCCCTTTCCTCTCCTTTCTCTCGTTCTTATTAACTTACGGTCGACTGCATGTATCCGGTGTCAAATTATGACAGCACTCGGACAGCACTTTTCATTTTTTCAAGGTTATTCATATTACCTTGATTATCAAGTCGAATCTCTGGTGCTGCTCACGCCTGATAGGCTGCAGGAGCCTGAGCTCAGCTGTGCTGCTGTTTAGTGAGAAGTACTCGGCATAGAATGCAGGATTGCCTATGGAGAAAGATGGAGAGTAGAGGATCAATAAGATGCCAGGCTTTCATCAATGGGTTTGCTACTGAAGGAAAAAAAAACTCATGGGTGCCAATGATTCAAAACGCATTCAGCTTCGCATTTGTTTTGGTATCGCAATCTTTCACTGTAGGATTAACAGCCATGCTTTTGTGTCTTCTGTTTATGCAAAAAAACAAAAAAAGGATATTGTAGTCGGTCCTAGTCCCTGTCTCTAACTGATACGGGTACCATCACCTACCTAAGAGGATGGAGTACAGGATGCCGGGGCGATCCGAGGGCGGCTGGATGTTCCTGTCCTGATCCACGGCCTGGATAGGAGGTGTCACATTCACCGGGTTCGCCTTGCTCTGTCAAAAACAGACAAATAAATACATTTGTTTTGAGCGCTGAGCCTTTGAAAGAGCTTCTTGGCATGCCTTTCGACACTCCGCTTGCTTTTTCATCCTGACAACATAAAGACAGATGGAACAAGAAGTCACCAATGACTAATGTCTTTCTTCTCTGGTTGCTCTTCAGGTTGATTGTAACAGCTGAGACCAGGTCATTATAAAGCCATGCTGTCACTTATCCATGACACACACGAGACGGCTGTACTTTTAAGGAAAAAACAAAACAAAAACAACAACTACCAAACAGACAGCACAAGCCATAAAAATGCAGTTTAAGGACATTTCTCAAGAAAACAAAGGGCGACTTCATGAGCGGTGACTTTCACACTGCTGTCATTTGCAATGCAGAAATTCTGACCGTAAAAACACTGCACAATGCCTCTCTATCAATTATGAGCTTTAAAAGCCGATCTTCCTTGCTTCTCTTCCTGAGATTTCGAAAGCCCGGGGGAGAAGTAAATCTGTCTCGCTCCCTCTTTCCTTCGTTCTCTCTCCGCTTCTGCATGGATGTGCAGAATCACAAGGTCTGAGCATAATCTTGGCAGCCAGTAAATAAACAGTTCATCTATAATTCAGCTTGCCCTTGCAAAACCTATAATGACAACATTAAAAACGGGAAAGCGGGTAGGGTGGTGGGGGGGGCAACCAAGGGATAATGTGAGTGAAAAATATAGGCGGCCTGTAATTCAGGGACGAGCAGGGCGAGAGTTAATCCAGAGTGCTAAGCAGTCCTCGAGACTTTTACAGCTGCAACATATGGCCACATACTGTATAAGATGTGCGTTAGCAATAGACGCTGACGCATAACTAATTAATAGGCTTAAATGTAAATTGAATGCGTTTATAAGGCCGCGGGTTGGAAGGTTGTGGATACGTTATGATTTATGCTCTGTCTAGAGTCTAAGGAAATCAAATTCAGTTGGAAAAATGCAGTTAACTGGAGGACACTGCAAAACAAAAGAAAATGGTACGATTAGATTAAATGAAGGCGGCATGGTGGCTTAGTGGTTAGGACTGTTGTCTTGCACCGTTCAGGCTTGATTCCCGGCCAGACTCGATTCTCGGCCAGACTCAATTCCCGTCTCTGTGTGCATGGAGTTTGCATGTTCTCCCTGTGCTTCGTGGGTTTTCTCCGGTTGCTCTAGTTTCCTCCCACAGTCCAAAGACATGCAGAATAGGCTAACTGGCGTTCCCAAATTGTCCTTAGTGTGTGTGCGCCCTGCGATAAATTGGCACCTTCGTGCCCCAAGTCTCCTGGAATAAGCTCCAGGCCCCCTGCGACCCTGAATACAGGATTAAGCGGTACAGACGATGAGTGAGTGAGTAGACTAAATCATTATCTTTCTAATTTCTCCAATGCTGTGTGTTTCTATGACTCACAAGCAAGAAATTTTCATTATTAGGCCTTTAGGTTTTCTTTCATTCAAAATAAGGAACATAAGTGTATCACAGCTCTGAAAGCTTTGCGTCCTCTTCTGCTGCTTGTCCAGCCCTAATAAGCGTCAGTAGGCAGCTGATGCCTGTTCTGCTTGGGTAAGATGTATCTTTGTAATTCCCAACCCCTGCAATTTACAAAGCCTGGTGTACTGTAAATCTTGAGCTCTGTAGTTTGGCTATTATACACTTTCAGTCGCTCATTTCCTACGGAAGGTGTTAACCCGGCACACGGCGAGGAGAAAGCATCATGAAATACAGTACTGTGCAAAAAGTATTAAGCCACCTCCTCCTTTCATCATTTTAAATTAGATGATGATGTTTTACTGCAACAGTCTGCAAAAGTTGTTTGAAAAGACTACTGTTAAATTGGCAGCAACCTCATTTCCCCTTTTGTCTGTTCCAACTATTTAGCTTCAGCAGTATACTAATCACCGGTCGTCATCTGTATTCTGTTTCTCACTGGTTCATGCCTTCAGTTGGATGGCTTTTAATGCCTGAATGATTCATCATGTGTATCATTCACTGTATGATTTAACAAACTAAGAACTGGTCAGGTATAGGGCTTGGACTGAAAAAAAAAAAGTCCTCAAGACTACATTCAAAAACATTCAAGAATGAAGAAATGAAGGTTGGCTCAAACACGGATCAAAACTCTTCTTTCCCATCTACTTATGCAATTTGTTTTTGTTTAAACACTACTTTATGATCAGTTTGTCTAGATCTTTGGGTAGAACGTTACGTCTATATGAAGTCTAACTAAGTAACGGGGTTTTCAAGAGCACTGAGCAACGTTTGTTGATTTGGTTTGAGCTGAGAGACGAAGACAAGGAGAAAATTCATTAGACAAAACATCGCTGCCTCAAGAGGGGAAGAGGAGAGGGTTGATACCCTAATCTATTTCCCAACAACCCATAAATCCTTAGTTAAAACGTACTTATAATAATCTTTGCACACTTGTTCCCCTGACGGTAACCACTCCTGGCTATGAAGCTTGGCAATAATTCCAAGCTGTAAATGTAACTTCAGAAGATGACAGTTGACCATTTCCCAGTTCTACCCCTGACTTATTGAAAGAAAAAAAAAAATGCAAACAACAACTCAAGATTGGTTTGTCTGCATGAGGGATTGCTTGAGTCCACACTGCTAATTAATGAATGTTAGATTCTTGAGAGGATGAGAAGCTCTGTAATAACCACAGCTCTGGCTCTTCATGACCTCAAAAACCCATCTTTTTCCCTAATGAGACTGATACACCTCGAGTCACAGCAAGATCAGTGTTGGGGGACGTTACTTTTTAAAGTAACTTATGACATTACGAAATTACTGTTTTTAAAACATAGTCAGTTACATTACAGCGTTACTAACTAGTAACTAGTTCGAGTACTTTTCCATTGCAGAAAATGAAAATTCCTTTGTAATTCCTCAAGCATGTTGTTTTAGTCAGGACCTTTATAATTATTTTACCATCATCACTTAGCGAAGTTTGGCCCATAATCTGTTAACTACTAATACCGCTATCTCACCTACGCGGTTTCGCGCGGTGGCCGTAAGTACGATTCATCATGATTCACCGCGAGTTTTGGCGCTGTGATCAGGTTTCCATCTTTCCGCGCGTCAGTCCTCATATAGTCAAACTGCATAGGTGAGATAGATATAACAGCAGGAATAATAGAGGGGGGCGGGTTATCTGGGGCGGGGGTTGTAGGATGACTTTTACACACACTTATGTATTGGGAATGACTGCTGTCTGGCTCACATATTACATTAATTGTCTGAATAACAGATTACATTTTGAAAAAATAAATAAATAACTGAGTAGTTAAATGGTGGACCTAATGTGTTAGATTACTTGTTACATCCAAGTACTTTTACTTTGTAATGCGTTACACCCAACATTAAACAAGATGACCTGTGAAACTTTCGGTAGTGTACCGACTGTTCATATTAGTACTTGTATCTTTGAGCGAACACCTTTTCATTTTAAGTAATACTGTATATATCTGGCCCTGCGATGGATTGGCGCCCTGTCCAGAGTGTACCCTGCCTCGTGCCCTAAGCCTACCTGCGACCCTGAATACAGGATAAAGTGGTATAGGAGATGAGTGAGTGAGTGAGTGTATACTGTATATCAATATTCATTAGAATCCCTTTGCATCTTGAGGGCTTATGTGGAAATGCAGCAGGGACTACACATGAGCTTTGGTGTTTACAGTGCACGCTATTCACTAGTTTCTTCTGTAAAGATGAGCACAGTGAAAGTGCAAGCACATAAACACCCCAGAGGCTCCCAAAAGACCGAGCTTTAGAAACTAACCTAGACGATAATACTCTACGTTCTGACTATAAGTTTGAAGAGATCTTCATCTAGCCTGCTGTGCCAGATTCAATGCCTGACCCAGAGCTTGCCCATCTCCAGGCTACTCTTCACAGAAATGACTTAGTATATTCATGACATGCTAAATATTGTCTGTTGTATACTGTTGTATACATAGTGTGTATGACAGATGTTTTATATTGTTCAAGCTATACTGCTTCATACAGGATTGCTGGGGCCTGGAGCCTATCCCAGGAGACTTAGGACACAAGATGGAATCCATCGCAGGGCACACACACACAATCACATGCTAATTTGGGAACGCCAGTTTGTCTAATCTGCATGTCTTTGGATTGGGGGAGAAAACCGGAGGGAACCCACCCAGCACAGGGAGAACATGCAAACTCCATGCACAGAGACTCTAAGACAGGAATTAAACCTGAGAACTGCAAGGCTATTTTGCTGCCTGAAATAAATGGTTAATTAATAACGTTATTAACGTTGCTGAGCCTAAACTAACCGGAGCAACTGTAGCCACTGGATTATAGCACTGTCTCCAAGGGCTTGTACAGTGACCACTTTGCATGATGGGTGCATTGCTTCCTGCGCTGCCCTTCTTATTCTGACGTGCCCATCACTCTGGAATAGGGTCAATCTAGACTTATCAGGTCATGTGACCTTTTTTGATGGTTAAAAACACCAATCTTTATGGTCCTTAGTGAATTCACGCCTTCTTTTTATTATGCTTGCTAACAAACAAGTGGTTTTCTTACGGCTGGACAGAAGTTTAGGTTGTGCGTTCTCATCCTATTCTTGATTTTCAAGTCTTCTTAAGATAATTCCAGTAATTTAAATCTTCTTAGCTGTTTTTCATTGCTTGATGCAGGCCAGTAATTTGACAGGCAGATATAAGGTGTTCCACAGCATTACAATACACACCTAAAGGAGTGAAGGCTTTAGATAATGAGTAAACTCAAAAGTTAATCCTTGGATCTCTTTATTGATCCGAGTGCAGACACAGAGTGAATACACTGCTCTGATTGGAGCTTCTGTGGTTTTCAAAGGTTAACGTGGTTCTGGAAATAACTTTACCTCACCTCTACAGATCAGTTTGAATGACGAGGAATCACTGAGACTGCGATTGACTTCTTCACTTTTAGCTAACATATCTGCTCTGAAAGCATGGCCAGCTTCCCTGATAGATTTGACTATGGTGTGGCCCTGTCCCTGTCTACTGAAGGAAAACTCCAGCCTTGCTCAATCTGACCTTTCTTGTTATTGTAGCAGCAGCAGCATGCAAGGGTGTATACCACAGGGAGGATAAAACACCTGCCAGTCAGAATGAAAGCATCCTTACTTCCCCTTATGTCCTCAGCAGTAGAGGGAGGCTGGGTATTGCTGATGTCCTCCTGTTTTTGCTATTTGCCAGTATTAAATATAATCGCTGTTAAAAATAAAAGAGAAAAAAAAAAGCTTCTTGTGGCAGAAAGATAATGAGGGCAGAAATACACCCTTAATGAAAGATGGGACTTAAAAGTATTCTGGATATTCTGATACTTAAAAAAAATCTCCGTCATCAGCAACATTCTTTTATGTGCTATTTTATCTACTGGAAAAAAAGGAAATGCTGCATGCTCCATTTAAATGAGGCTGGACCTGACCTACAGAGGGGGGAAAGAAGAAACCGGGAAGGAAAAGAAAAGAAGGGGATAAAAACAAATAGAAGTTTAAAAAGAAAGGAATTGAAGAAAATAAAGGAAAGTAAGTTAAAAATAAAAGATGGATAGATGGAAAAGTAGTTTGAGAAAGAAAGAGAAAAGAATTAGTACTAGAACTAGTAAAGAACAGAAGCAATGAAACAAAGAACAGGAGCTCATGTAATAAAGGAAGGAAAGAAGAAAGAAAGTAAGGGATGAAGAGACATAAAGAAACAAAGTAAAATCAAAATGTCATTAAGTAAGGACCAAAAAAAGACAAAAAATTAAAAAAAGGAAAAGGACTAAAACAGCAGGGAAGGGATGCATAAAGAGATTGAGAAAGAAAGGAATGGAGTAAATAAAGTAAAGTAAATAAAAATGAAATAAGGAAGAATGGAAAAAGGAAAAAACAGAAAAGGGAGGAAGGTTAAGGTAAAAAAAAGGAACTAAAAGAAAGAATAAAAGTAGGGGAAGTTAAGAAAAAGTAATAATGTAAAGTAATAACAAGGGAGGAGGAAGGAGGGAAAAGTTTAAATAACTAGTAATAATAAGGAGAAAGGAAAGAAAGTAAAGTAACTCAAAGAATCAAGAGGGAAGGAAGAAAAGAAGGAGGAAAAATAAATGAGTAGAGAAAGAAAAGAAAAGGAAAAATAAAGAAGTGGTAAATGAAGGGAGGAATGAATAAGTAAAGAAATAAAGAATGTTACTAATAAAAAAAGAACGAAAGGGATAAATTAATTGATATAGAAAAGGAAGGAATTAAAGAAATAAAGGAAAGTATGTTTAAATTAAAGTAGAACAAAGGAAAGTCGAAAAGGCCAGTGGAAAGAGAAGAAGATTGTTTATCTGAGGTTTGTAAAGGAAGAAAACTGATGAGGCCTGTAATGGTCCAGGGTTTATAGGGCAGGTGACCTGAGTGACAGATGTGAGGACAGCAGAACAACGCTTTCTCCCTTAACAGCTAGCCAGCCGTTAGAATTCCTAAACACGCACCATCCTCTATTCGCACTTGTAAAATCTGTCCTTGTCCATGCCTAGTTGTTCACGTAAACACGATTTACTACATTTATTTTGTTCCCCTGATGTTTGGCTGAGAACAATCTGTTTAAATCTTGAAATAAAAAAGAAACACCTAATGCTCTTATTCCTCGGCTATAAAATATCAAATGCTTTAAGTGCTTCGCTAAAGTTAGAAAACTGCCAGAGGGAAATCTAAATGTCATCCGGTCACCGTGGCACTTCCAGTAAAGATAAAACGGATAACTTTTTTTTTTTTTTTTTTACCCTTTTCTCAAAAGCTTTAATAATTTAAAAGCTATATAAATAATAGAAAGATAAGTGGAAATAAACAAGCCTGCACAGGAAGCTGTTGTGTCGGGGCAGAGAATTAAAGGCTAAAAGATCAACATTTAAAACAACTTCTTTTTATATTTGACACGGTGCTATTATTCAGAACGGGTGGCACACGACGGCCCGAATCAGCTTGTGGATAATGGTTGCTATGCAAAGCTTTGAAACAAAGAAGCAAGATAATATCTGTTCCCGCCAATCAATACCACTGAAATCCCTTTTCTAAAGGCGACGTCAAAACGTATTAGACAGCTCACCAAGGTTTGTCATCTTGCACCTTCTTCTGTGTTGTGTATGAATGACATCTCTTATCAGCCCGTGTTCCACTATGCTCTTGTCAGCAGGTCACATCTAATCTGCTTTGGGATAAAGTCTGTAACAAGGCTAAACCTGAAAGGCTATATAAAAGAAAAAGAAACACATCTCAAGCCATAATGCTGAAAAAACCTTCGGGCTATATGTAGCTCCTGATGTAGGAACAATTCTAAGAAATAAATGGGCCTAGCTACAGTACAGTTTAAAAGCTATCCAGAAAGTCCATTTACACTTAAATGAACTTTTAAATGATTGAAAACCTGCTTATTGTCCAGCGCCGACTCCTATAGCGCTAGATTGGAAACTTAATTGCCTAATTTATGCGTTTGAGATATTTAATGACATTAAACATCACAGGTAAAATCGCTCTCTTGAAGCAGTAGAACACTTATAATTATAATCATGTGCATTACAGTATTGAGTTTGTCTTATAGATTTTGGAACAGGATCCGGGGATTTGTGCTCATTTAACCACAAACGCATTAGTCCACGTTCACATTACAAGCAACATCAGTACAATTCTCATTTCATGTCATGTCATGATGTCGTGATTTTGATGATGTCATCACAGTTCTCATTTATAATTACAAGTGACGTTTATCTAACATGACTCTAACAGGGACACGCGTCTGAAATGACACACATGCGCACATCGAAATGTCTTTTGTTCGCGCTATGTGGGCGAAAACACGTCATGAGTTTAACGTGCTGAGTTCCTCATTCCTTTCAAACAATGGATGCGATTATAACAACAATCTGCTTGTACTGTAATTTTGCTCGGGCAGCACGTGGTCGATCCCTGTCTCTGTTTGCATGGAGTTTGCATGTTCTTGGTGCTCTGGAGAGTGGCTAGTAGTTAGTTGGCTATATTTGTTGAGAAAGAAAGCCTCGCTTTAGCTGTTTTAGGAGATGTTCCTAGCGCTGCTACAGTATGAAATCCACACGCTGCTGGTGATGACTGACTTCAAGTGTTTTCTCTATGCATACGCAAAGCCAAAAAAGTTGCATAAATTCCCATCTTAATTATCTGATTCAAGGCACATGACTGTAAAGGACCACATACAGTACGAAAGAGACTGAGTTCGAAAAAATCTGATTTGGAAATCAGATTTATGCGACAGCCCTGAAAATAATCAAATCTAATATGAGCGCACTGTGGTAATGTGACCGTAGCCTTAGTGAGATCAGATACTGGCATAAGGCAAGGAAGCCTTAGTGGCAGTTTGTGTTCAGTAGGATTGAGATCAAGGTTCTGAGTTCTTCCACTTCAACCTTTTGAAGACCATATCTTTATAGAGCTTGCTCTGCTATGTGCATTTAATTTTGCGGTGATCGTTGCAGAAATATCACCATACGAGTTTGATAGGGGTGAGGGTTGAAAATATTTTTGGCCATAGAATGTCGGTAAGAAAACTGTAGATAAAAATCGACACAAATCGTCTGTAAAGCACTTGCGTTGTTCTGCAAGCACTGCGATTTCTGTTTTATGGAATTACTGGCAATTTCATGTTAGTTATTTAATATGAATTAGGATTTCAGTGTTCAGTATTTGAATGTAATACATAATCAGTGCTTATATTTATTAATTATCTGCAGCAACATTTTTTTTTAAACTTGAAAAACAAAAGAATATATATTTCCTGACAAACTTCACAAAAGTGAATATTGACACTAAGTGTTACTTAGACAAGCTCTGAGTGTTAAGATTCTTCACACTTATTTCCTGATGTAATTGTCATTGTTTTTACTAAGAGTTTTTTGCAAATCTTAGAAATTCAAATGCATTATTATATTTATAACATTAAGGAATATGCTGTTACAAATGATTGCTTTGTCACTAAGGCACCTTTCTGAAATGCGTGAAAAAAGAGACAGCAATGTGTACAGAAGAAAAGTCTTTTCATATTCAGAAAACAATGAATGTGCCTGTAATTACATTCATAAGCCAGGATTTCACATTCCAGCTAAATGATCTTTTGTATGTAAAGGGCTACAAAGCTTGCTGTGAAGAGAAATAAAAGACGCTCACTGGGTCTGCGAGCTCCAGGACGGTGGCTCTGTACGTAAGTGGCTGGCAGTCACGGGTGTTTTCAACCAGGCTGCAGGGAAGGAACATCGGGCCCAGGTCGTCTCCATCTAGCACGTCCACTGTCAGTGTTGTAGTGGCAGTCAGACGCTCTTTAGGGTCAGGAGCTCGGTCCTAGAAGGCAAAAAAGATGTCTTTTCAGTGCTGAACTAAGTAGCCTCACATGTCATGATGAAATAAGGGCATAAGGGCTATAACTGCACTACTACTGGGTATTTCCATGCAAATGTCAACCTTGCTATCGGAAGAAAACGTAGGTATAAACAAAACCATACTCACTCACTCAATCATCTATACTACCTTATTCTGTATACACTAGACTAGAGTACAGTAATACTGTAAGTTTACAGTATATTGACTTAAGTTGTACTTAAACTTAAACTTGTAAATTAAACAGTAATGTCCAGAAAGGAGGAAAGGACCACAAATACATATCAGTAATAAATGACGATTTAATAACTTCATAGTAAGGGAAATAGATTCTACCTCAAATGTGTTCTTTATCTAGTTGTAGAGGACCAATTCAAACATTTCACATCATGTGACGATCCATATCATCTATCTAGAAACCTCTGTAGTCCAACCAGGAACTGTGGAGGCCAATGTATTCATTTCCATTTTTTACAATGGTTGTAGGATCGCTGGTCAACATTCACACACATGCACACACACACAAACACACACACTCTATGGGCAATTCGGGAATGCCAGTTCGCCTAATCTGCATGTCTTTGGACTGTAAGAGAAAACCAGAGTACCTGAAGGAAACCCACTAAGCATGGGGAGAACAATCAAACTCCAAGCACACAGACCCCAAAGCAGGAATCGAATTTATCTTAAAATCCATTTAACTCTCTGTCACGGTACAAAGGCAAGGCTTTAAACAGCCATCTTTAAAACCAAAAGAGTTTGTAGAAAACCTGAACTCTCTAATATATGCTAGATATTTTTGAGATGTAGATGAATATATGAATTCTGAAGATTTGTTTGTTTTTAGCTGAAAAGATTGCGGTAAAAGTTATGCAAATTAAATCACTGATACTAAACTTCGGCTTGCTTGGAGGAATTTCGTTTACCGAGTTTACAAGAAGTCACATCCGTAACCGACCCTGCTACTTTTTTTCACTAAAAGGGTATCCTTTCCCATACTTCAAGCTAAATACTGTATGTTTCAAGACACTTGGTTTTATTTTTTGTGCAGAAAGGATGCAGCGATTTGCATTACATTTAAGAGCCTTAAACAAGTAACCAATTAAAGTTCCTGCTTCAATGCTTTTTAAGGCTAGACAGTTAATGGCAAACATAAATAATAATAATAAAAAAAAAAAACAGTGCAATGAAAGTGCAAAGCAATAAATTTGTGCATTTACACTATAGTGTTATTACATTATTCATATATTTGCCCACCCAAGGACAGACTACACAAAATGTTGGGGCAGTGGCGGCTCTGTTGGTTAAGGCTGTGGGTTTACTGATAAGGAAGGTGGGGGTTTGAGCCCCAGCATGGCAAGTTGCCATTGTTAAGCCCTTGAACAAGGCTCTTAACCCTATCTGCTCCAGGGGCGCTGTGTCCGGGCTGACCCTGCACTCTGACCTCAGCTTATACTGTTTCTTAAAATAATTTTTTTTTTAATCTGCTTATTTCCAACACTCCTTATGAAGAACTATAATGTCTACACTAGAGTGGGACTGGATTGTGATGTGCAACCCAATACTCTGTATGCTCCCTTACTGGAGTGTACTGGTCATAATGGAATTCAAGGAGTCATGCGGGTATTCAGTATATCTACACAAATATACCAATATAAATATAATATATAATATAAAACATTATACTATATATAACTACCCGAGTGTGATATTGCTCTTATACCCTGCCTGACCAAAACAAAAAGTCACGCACTCTAAGATTTCATTCAATCACCTTTATCTTTGATTACAGCACACAATGTGATGTGCAGTTCATGTGTGAAAATGATTCCCCATCCTCTCAGAGCCACTCTTTCACAGATTGAGTCCTATAATATGCCTGTGCCAACAGGGAAGAAGAACTCCATTGATGTGGTAACCTGGTCATCCTGTAGATTTATTTTTTTATTGCCACATAACACTGCTGAGACTAGAACTGATCAAGTGAAGCAAGCACAGATCATAACACTGCCTCCAGAGGCTTGTTACAGTGTGCACTACAGTATGGATGATGGGTGCATCGCTTCATGTGCTTTCCTTCTTACCCTGACGCGCCCATCACTCTGGAATAGGGACAATCTAGCCTCGTCAGACCACATTACCTATTTTTTTCCTATTTTCTTCCACAAATTTGCACTTCATCATTATCCTTCCAGATTTTGATAATGTGTTAAAGGGTCATCAACCATTCAACACACCTTTTCTTTCACTCCATATTAACCTAAACACACTCCTAACACACAGTATGACTGAAAAACAATCCCTGCTATCAAATAAGGATGGGTTCCCGGGTGAGTCTGGTTCCTCTCAAGGTTTCTTCCTATTGCCATCTCAGGCATTTTTTTTTTCTTGCTGCTGTCGCCGTCGTCCTCGCCTTGCTCATCAGGGACAGTCTTATCATTTTGATTCATATACACTCACATTTCATACAAACTTCCATAATTCTTTTGATTGTGTAAAGCTGCTTTGCAATAATGACAATTGTTAAAAGTGCTATACAAATAAAATTGAATTGAATTGAATTAAGCCAGCCCCAGCGACTCTGCCGTAGAGTAAGTCCCTTACATACGAATATTCGCATTATATACGAGATATGTAAGACAGAAGTGAGATCAACTGTCTGCCCTACAACCCAGGATGTCTAGAAGCAAGCGTAAAAGCAGCGGCAATGAAGCAGGTAAATATTGCTACTAAGCGCCAAGAAATAATGATGAAGACAAAAGTAAAAAATACTTAAGAGTGGTGAAAAGATGGCAGACATTCCTCGGATATGAATTTTCAACCATCGGCACAATTCTAAAGAAGACTGTACTGTAATTATACTGTGTATAGCCTATTGTGTTAGTATCCTGGTCCCTAGACGTTTCTCTATTTTATTGATCATTTGAACAAAAGACGTTTTTGCTTGAAGATCTGGTGGGTAATTGCTGTGCTTGGCTCATAAAAGTGTAAAGCTTATAAAATAATGTTGTAAAATATTTCGAAAATAATAATAATTAAGTAAAAGTCTGAAAATGTGTTTTTAGGGGGTTCTGCTCTCAAACTGTTCATCTTTTCACAAGACAAGGAGTCATTTCACAAATTCTGTAAAGAGATGCGGGAAAAAAAATAAAGATTTAGATTTAAAATCATTTGAAGTCAATTGGAGGTGCAATGTGAAACCTTACTGTACAATGTCAGGAATGACAATAGAATTAAACATTACAGTAATTATTACTGTCTTGACACATCATAGTCAGCTTCCTTTTTGTGTTACTTCATTTTTATTTTATTTTTTCAGACTCACATTGGCCTGGATGATGACCAGGTAGCGTGTGATCTCTTCGTAGTTCAGTCTCTCTCTCAGCACCACAGAGCCGGACAGGGTGAGAGGGATGTCAAAAGTTCTGTTTGCGGTCTGCAGAGATGAAACATCTGAGTCACACTGGCACCCAGACACTTACACAACGTGCTCACAATCTGCTTTATGACACACAATTGCAATTAAGCTTCGAGTTGATTTGGCAATATTCAGCAACGTTCAACTGCAGCGTGGGGACAATACTATTTTAAATAGCCTTTGTTATTTGGCCCTACCGGATCATTAGGATTGTACTGAATGGTGTACTCGATTTGTCCGTTTGGTCCGTCATCGATGTCAACAGCACCATTATTCCCAGTGAAGCCCGAGAAGATTGTGGTCCCAACAGGAGTCAGCTGAAAGAAAAAAAAACATGAAATGAAAACATCCTGTTTTTGAGAACACTCATATCTGACAGTCACAGGCTGTGATCTTGTCAAAAAAAATGTTTTTTTTTTTTTTTTGCCTATTCCTCGTCCTAGCATTTCATCATATCCTGCTCATTTCCTGGTACTTTCAGGAAGCAAAGCTCCCCTGCGGTGACAGCGTCTCACCTGCTGTTTAAAACTCTATTCTCCTTCCCAGACAGAAATCTGATGGACAAGGCTGAGAAGAAAGAAAGAAAGAAAGCATTTGCTCATGCTCGGTCTGTTGCCTGGCTGCTGAGACCTTCTTAGAAGTGAAGAGAGGAAGTAAAAACAGGAGGTAATCGCTCCGAGCCGTTCCAAGAAAGTAAAAAAAAAAAAAAGAAAAGAAAAAAAAACACCTGGGACAGTAGTTCGATCTTTTGTTGAAAAGGTTTTAACACTTCTAAAATGTACAAAAAGTAAAGCAAATCTGTCTCGATTGAACTTTCCCTTTAAATCCCAGTGATCATGAATTGGGATTATTCGTGTCACAGGTATTTTCATGTCAAATTATATGATAAAGGTTCTGTAGGGGGGAAAAAGTCAATACTAATTTCACTGATCAGATTTAAAGAGAAAAAAAGTACAGTAAACAGACACGTCTGATGGGAGCTAAGATTGCCTTTCTGGTGCAGTGCCTGGAAGTCATCTATCAGTATCAAAGCGAGGCACATACACAGACACTTGCATTATGCTGTGGAACGGCACTGGACCAGTCTCTAAATGATAAATTATTTTGTCTTGCCTTGGTGTCATACCATATTCCTGCCTTCCGAACTCCTCGACTACAATCTGGCTACTAGTCTAGACTACTTGGTGCTCTGAGTGAACTGTTCTACCAGCGTCCTAGTGTAATGTAGACATACAAGAATTTCAGGTGAGAAGCTTTTAAGTTTTTTTTTGTTGTGTTTTTTTTTCTCCATCTATACAAGTCATTCTGATGGAAAGTTCATTAAACACTCAGTTTTTTTTTGCCTGCGTGTTGCCAATATCCACCTTTCTTTATAGATTTAAACCCTACTCTTCAGCTGCATTGTTGACTGATCTACTGTGGTCTGCTGAACACCTCATCTCGCTGTCAGTCCGATGCTCCTGACTACAGGCCAAAATCGATAGCGGGGAATAGTGGCCGGCGGTTTTCTGGGCTACAACAGCTTGTGGCTAGGCAGTCTGCCACTCTCTGCAGATGTCTCCTAATGAGGGAAATCTGTGCTGACAGTTCCCCTAGGAGCCACTTTCAATTAGGCAATAGGCTCAGAGAGACCACGGAACCATCTCCAGCCACCCACCCAGCAACCGCCGGGGCTCATCCGACCGCAACCCCCGAACATCTCCAAGAGCGTGCAAACAGAGACAGGGGTATTAGTCATTGTTCTTGTGACGACGTTCTTCTCTACCATGACGGTTATGGTTATGAAGTGCTCCTGAACTGTTTTGGAGCTTTTTGTCTCAAGTGTTATGGATGCGATACCAAAGTGTATGTTCGTCTTTGATTCATCCAATTAAATGCATACTACAGTGTTTAGGTCCCATCCCTGGGGATAGCTCGTCTTCTCCTTAGTGGTTCGATTCGCCATGAACGTGGCATATCTCTACCATAACGCTATTCGCTTTTAAAAATCAGTCCAGGACTTTTACAAGCCATCAGTTTGCAGAAGACTTCAACATACCTAGCTTTCAAACCATTTCATGGAGACTTTAAAACATTTTTGTTTGTTTATCAGTAAAATATTTGAGACAGCACTGTGGATTTGATCATTGAGTAGATGCACAAAATAATCTTCCATCTCAAATAATCTCCCAGGCTACAAAGCTCTCACACTGCTTCCTAAATGACAAGGAGGAGGATTCTCAGAATTCTGAGGATGAACTTTCAGGATGCTCTGTAGGAACGCACCTCATTAATAGCCACATAGTATCGTGGCTGCTGGAAACGAGGAGCATTGTCGTTACGATCCCTCACGACAATCCGCACCTCGTGACGAATCACTGAACCAACCAGCTCGTTCATGCACTGGACCTGCACCACAATGGACTGAATGTAGGAAGGAGGCTGAAAGAAAAAAAGAAAATAGAGGGTGCAGTTAGTTTACACATAACCCATCAACTGCCTTAGAGGTTAATGAATTTAATTACATTCCTATAACATTCATTAATGTGTTTTTTCCCTTCCGAACCACCAGCATGTTTAACATAAAACCCTATAGAATTAATTGCTAAGTGAGTGGAATAAGGACCATTCTAAAGTGTGAGCAATAGTATTACTGCCGCCAATTATGACAGACAATCCAAGGTGTGTGTCGTAATTGGCCCCGGGACATTAGCAGAGGATATTTGGGACAGAGCCTTTTGTGTGCATTGGGCCCCCAATGGATCAGGTTTATATGTCACATCCCATGAGTGCTCAATTGGATTGGGATCTGGGGATTCTGGAGGCCAGATAAACGACCTTAAACTCTTTGACTGCTAAACTCCATACATGGCTGTATATGATGCATTGGGTGGGCTGGCCTTTAGTGCCCATAGGCATTTATACGCCTTGGGGGGCCCATGATCCTGTAACCAGTTTACTGGGATATAATCGATACTTAATGTTATTCAATTCACCCGGTGGCAGTGTTACTGTTATGGTCAGGGGTAGCTCAGTGGTTAAGACTAACCCTGGGGTTTAAAACCCACGACCACCAAGTTGCCACTGTTGGGCCCTTAAACCTCAACTGCTCAGATGTATAATACAATAAAAATGTAAGTTGCTCTGGAAGAGTGTCTGCCGAATGCCTAGATGTAAATGTTATGGGCGATCTGTGTATTTATGGACTGGCTGGCCAAACAAAACTCACACACTAAAATATTTCTTGTAATCACCTTGCAGCTTTAATCAGCTTTGATTACAGCACACAATGGGGTGGTAAATTCATGTGTAAAAATGATTCCTCATGCTCCCAAGTCCAATCTTTCACAATTTAGGTCCTGGAATATACCTGCATCATCAGTGAAGGAGAACTCCATAGATGTGATAACCTGGTCATTTAGTACATTCAGGTCATCAGCTAACTTCATTTCATTGCCCCATAACGTTGCTAAGTCTAGACCTGACCAACTGAAGCAACTCCAGATCATAACACTTCCTCCAAAGATCATAACACAACCTCCTTTGTAAAAGGTTCTTCACAAAGTACTGTACCAGTAATTTCACATCTCCATAGTTGTTTTCTTTGCTATATATAAATAGTTAAAAATACTGTGCTCGTGCCTGGTTGGTTGTAAGACTGGTTAGTTGTAAGGTTAGTTATATGTAAATCCTTAATATAAAGACTTTTATGAAGTACTAAATATAAAATATTTAATTTCCAATATGAACATATTCTTGAAAAAAACAATATGATTATTACATTTAAGACATGCAATAGTACTGTATGGTTATTTTTCATCAAGCCTTTTATTTTTAAATAAATATTAGTGCCTACTTCAAATCTTATAGCTAATTTGATATGATAACATTTGCAATATCAATTTAAGGATTTATTTTTTTTAGTATTTTTAGTAATGAGGTTGCCAAGTAACATCATTGTGCAGTATCATATTCAAATCCACAAAATAGATGGTCTTAAATAAGAAAAGCAGGATTATGTATGTGTACAGTATGACCTATCACTGTACTGTTTTTTGAGAGTGTTAAGGTCTTATACGCTGCCATACCCTCTCACACACCATGAAGGCGCTTATAATATCAACCTCTCTTTAACACACACTGTTAAACCAAAATGTCAGGTTGATAGTGTAAGAGTTATGAAAGAGGTAAGAGAGGCTTTTAATGTGTGTATGTGTGTGCATTAGGGCATGATGGCAAATAAAATACACTTGTTTAAGATAAATGATCATCTATAGAGTTTCCATATTACATTTTTGTACACCTGGGAAGAAATAAAACATTGTGTCTACTCACATCTCGATCCAGAACTCTTCCAGTGCTGTTAAGGTAAAGCTGTTGCTTGACCGGGTCCAGGATAACCCAGTAGTCATAGTTGTCTCTCAGGGATAAAGAAATGGTTCGGTTAGGGTCTTCTGCCCGGCCGTTGATTTGCATGTTCTCTACCAGTACAGTCCCTGAACCAATCAGAAACTGAGAATGAGCGTACTGGGTATTCTTGTAGCACAAGTTTTCATTTTCTGTGCTAAACTACAGCTTAATAATCATGTTTATTTCATCATTGTCTATACCGCTTTATCTTGTATTCAGGGTCATGGGGGGTGGGGGGGGGGAGTCTGGAGCCTATCCCAGGAGACTTAGGGCACAAGGAGAGGTACAACCTGGATGGAGGGGGGTTGGCAATCCATTGCAGGGCACACACACACACATGCACACACACACATTTACACATTATGGGTAATTTGGGAACATCAATTAACCTAATCTGTATGTTTTTGGACTATGCTTTGAGAGGAACCCATCAAGCATAAGGGAGAAACTACATGTGCATGAAAACTCCATGCACACAGACCCAAGCCAGGAATCGAACCCAGACCTTATACACAGGGTATATACAGTATATATCAGTTGAACCTGATAAAAATTGCGAGCATAATTCATGCTGAAAGCATGCTTGTATAGCAAAACAATCACGTATTAAAGTCAATTAACAAATCAAACAAATTTAAATTTAGCAATTTACCTTCGGAGAAAAAAACTGGTGTTATAAATGAGGGAAGAAGCAGAAGAAGGGGGGCTACTGTGTAGGACGACTTTCACACATACACAATACCGGAATCACTCCTACTGTATAAACAGAATGATATCCCGCAGTGCTACAGCCTTTTTAACTTTCCTTTTCTTTTTATGAGGCCATATTGCAGTACAATTACTAAAGAGCAGGCACTACACTTGGACACAAAATAAAATAACGTCAAATATAGTATGTTTAGTACGGATGTTAACTATACGAGTGACGCAGACGCACTGAGAGCCTGGGAGACGATTACCCACAATTCCACAGCACAAGGGAGAGAAGAACCATTGGCTCAATTGTGATCACTTGACGCTCGTCAGACAAAGCGAATATGTTCTACAGTACTCGTATATAAGTCCTTGCTACAAAAAAACTTTTAATCCCGTCTTGCAAAACGCTCGCAGTTGGAAGTTACTCACAATCCAAGGTTATTTTCAATGTATTTTAACATGCTAAGATATTGTTTTGCAGAGAATCTGAACACTAATAAATGTCACTGGTAATATATAATTAATCACCGGCAATCATAGATTCCTAATGATGATGCTAAGGCAAGGGGAAAAAAATCAATACGGCGTACAAAATTGATTACAAATTAAAAGACAGAAAAATCGTTAGTTGCATAAGTATTCACCCCTGGTTGGTGCAAAACCTTTATTTTTACGTAAATTCTGGTGCAATCAGTCGTCAACAGTAATGACACATAGTAATTAATGAAATGGAGTCAACATGTGTGTGCAATTAAAGTGTCACCTGACCTGTGTATAAATATACCTGTTCCTGAAAAGCAATGCAGTTTGAAATCCTAGCTAAACAAACAGCATCATGAAGAACAAGGAGTTATTAAAACCAAGTATGAGAAAAAAGTATTTCTACTTAAATATTAAACATGGAAAGAATATGAACAATGATTGAATGACTACGTTATTGTTTGTCACTGAGTATAACGTGTCATGATCTTAACTGCATTAATCAGACTCGGGTATGGGTCATGAGAAACCTATGGAAGAAAATATGGAAACATTCAAGGGGGGGATGAATACTTATGCAACCAGCCACTGTGTTTGAAGTTACAGTTTAATGCCTACATGGGTTTTTAATCTTTTAACCCAAATAAGCTCAGGTTGATGACACCTAGTTTCATTTCTAAGATTATGTGATATTAATATGATGACATCATTATTCTAAACCTGGACAAAAAAAGCACCTTACACTTCAAATCTTGGTCAATTATCAACATAATGGATAATTAAAGCTTTAAAATCTGACATCATTTTCAAATGCTTCAGGTGAACTTGCAAAGATCTTAAATAAAAAACTGAAAATAAATAATAAACCAAATAATAGAATCTAATGTATTTTGTCTTTTGCGGTATCAAAAGATTTTTCACCAAGCCTGTCACCTTCACGCTGTTATTACACGCTTTTTAGCACATTGCTCTCTCCTGAGAAATCTCATTTGAAATCTCGTCTTTTTCTTTTTTTTTTTATAAAAAAAATACAGCACCTTTTAAAAAATAATGCTTCTCTGTCTAACATAACCAAAACCTTTAAGTTGGTATCCCCTAGTGACTCACTAAAGCACAAAAATCTTTATAAATACTAAACTTAGAGGTAAAGGATTTCAGATACTGTATTAATCAGGCTATTTTTATTTAAGGTGGCCTAACAGTTAGCACTCTTCCAAGGTTGGGGGTTCGAGTCTCGATTTTGGTCTATGTATGTGAAATTTGCATGTTGTCATAAAGTCATATGTCACTGCAGCCAATCACTGGTCAGTGAGAATCTCTTGAATAATGGCTAGACCTGCTCAAATTGACAAGGAAGTTATGGCAACTCAAACAATCACCTTTTACACCCTTAATAAGTAGAAATGCATAAGTCTCAAAACGCAAAACATGCCAGATGGTCTCCGGTGTGAATGTACAAACCAATTTTTTTTTTTTTCTCTTTTCCTTCTTTTTTTTTTTTTTTTTTGCCGTGTGCTAAAACAGATTTTATTTTTTTGCAGTTGTGACCTCATATAAAAAGTCACCCTCCCCTGGCTTGTTGTTCAACTCTGCTGTTCTCTGAAGGTCGTAGCTTTTTTACACAGACACTAAGATAGAGGATTTGTAGAAGGCGTGAAACAGATTGACCATTTACAGATGCATCTCAGAACACCCCCACTTGCATAAGAAACAGTAAAATATGGGACCTTTAAGGCAAAAGACTACATCAAGCAAGAACAAGACTAACCAGTTCATCATACAATTATACTTATTATATGAGAATCATGAATTTGTACATTCTACCAAATACTATTTATGTATGACAGACAGGAAGAAAAAACATTTGACATATTTGACCTTGATGTGACCTTGACCTGGTTTGGATCTGCTCCAAATCCCAATCAGTTCATCTGCTGGTTACAGGGATGGCTCCATAATTAGAATCTTAGATAGACGGCCAGATGGACAACATGAAAACATAATTCCCTCACCACTGAGTAGCAGGGGCATTAAAACGCTGTAAATAACTAATTAAAGTCAGTTTAATTGAAATGTTATGGGCGGAGCTAATGTCACAGTTAGAATTCCATGCAAAATCGACTCTACGTTACAGTTATCAGACTTTAACTTGATTAAAAGCTGACACTATAATGTAGGGTTGATTTTGCAGCAGAACCCCGAACTGGCTTGTTATAATTCGATCAAACAGCACTGCACACGCAACATGACCTCAGAAGTTGTGAGCCCTTGTGACATTTCAAACATCTGGACTTTGCTGCTGAACCAGTGCCCAGCCCTGTGCGAGGTCCCCTGACAGCTGCCTTGTGGCAGATCACGTCTTTGCAAGCTGGCACTACACATTTGACAGAAGGACAAAGCTTAGCTAAGCCTGCAGAGTCATTTCGAACCACAAGTCTTCGTATCGCTACTATTTGATTTATCCCAAACTCGCCCGTTTCCTTATTCTCTGCATTTCTAGAAGCCCTGCTCTGGGGTGTAACTCTTCCCGGTAAAAGTGTCTCAAGTCCAGCGTATTACGGATTCTCTAGTAAGCCTCTTTGCACTAGGCTTGCTTACAGGAAGAAGGGTGTCAGTAAAAAAAAAAAAAAAAAGTTACTGTCAGTGTGTAGAGTCTTTGTTGAAATAGTGGCATTTTCCATTTTTAGAAACTGTGTCTCTCGACATTTAACCAAAGACATTTTTTACCAGGATAAATGTGGATGATCACAACAAAACAACAATAATAATAATAATAACAATAAAAAAAACTCTCAGTATGACCCTGGGATGTTACATCTGAGGTATAATTATTAACAATGATATACAGTATGGATTTTTTAAAGGAACATATTGTTTTTTTCATGTCTGTCTTTAATTAAAATTGAGGTGCATATAAGAATTTATATGCATATAATAACATAAGTGAGTTCCTTCTATTTTTTTCTGTGTTAAAAACACAAATTCCAGTAAGCAACATTAACATGGTCATTAGTCCACCATTGCACAGAATATCATAAACAAAGGTGATGCCAAATCAAGAAAAATGGCATAACGATAATGACATCAAAGCCCAAATGTTTGTTTCCCCTGTCCACACAACACCACTTAAAACAGAGTTTTGGAAAATCTTCACTTTGAAAGGAGTTTTTCAAAAGCTCCTTTTTTAATAACCATTTGCATTTGCATGTAGACAAAAGGCCAAAACCTCAGATGAAAATACCTAGCTACATGTGGACCTAAGTTGCAGCCAGGTGCTGCTAGGTTAATTGATCATCAGCAGGTTTGCTGGTCTGGAGCATTCAGGTTTGTGTTAACACAATAGCAAGAGGGATAGACATTAGCAATGGTCTTAGAGAAGCAATTGTTGCTACACATCAATTTGGAAAAGGTTATAAAACCATTTGCAAATAATTTGTTCAACATTCTACAGTGAGAAAAATTACTCACAAGTGTTCAAGCCAGTTGCCAGTATTCCCAGAAGTGGACATCCCAGCACATTCAGCCCAAGCTTAGGCTGGGCAATGCTCAGAGAAATACTAAAAACCCAAGCGCTACAGTAGATCTCAGACCCTGAGTTGTTTGGCCTTAATGCCCAGAACCAGGTTTGGTAAAAACCAAACAAAATTTCAGCAGAAAAACCTCATACCCACTGTCAAGCACATTTGGGGTTGTTTTTGTAGCCGCATGACCTGGGAACTTTGCAGTTATTGAGTTGACCATGAACTCTTCTGTAAACCGGAGTATTCTAAAGCAAACATGGGGCCATCTGTCTGACAGCTCAGGCTTGGACCAAACTGGGTCATGCAACAGGACAATGATCCGAATCACCAGTGAATCTTCATTTAGAATGGCTGAAAAATAGAAGAATTAAGGCCTTTTCAAAGTCCAGACCTCAACCAAATTGAAATGCTGCGGTAGGACCTTAAGAGAGCTGTGCATAATGCCTTAATGAACTGAAGCAATGTTGTAAAGAAGAATGGGTCAAAATTCCTCCACAATTATAAAATCATATGGCAAACAATTATTTTAAGTTATTGTTGCTAAAGGCACATATAAAATCTATTAAATCATGGATTCTTAGTATTGCCTGCATGTTTTTTTTTAAATTAAATAAATAATGCCATGTGGCCAAATTCATCATCAGTCCTTCCTTGCAAAAAATGCACTTTTACCGGAAGTAGCCATATGGCTAACCAGAACTATCCATACAGCTGTTTCTGGGGAAGGAAATAAGTTAATCAAATTAAATCCATACTGTTGATTCTTTCCTGTTTGGTTTGTTTCCTTAACTACTGAATGTGCCACTGTGCGATAGACCTGACTCACAGAAAGAAAGAAATACCCCCAATTCCATCTGGTCTTTCTCTCTAGAAGTTCAAACAAGGCTGTGTGATGATTCAGAGCTGGATTTAGCCTGCCATCTCGTCGATGAGAGGCTTTAGACCACTCGTGGCAGCACCTGGATCAATGCAGAAGAACTGTTAGGTGCCTCTGACAAATAATTAATCATTGTTAAGGAAGAGGAAGATAACAGCGGGACAAAATGAAATGTCCTGTAAAGGGCTTTGATCAGAAAGTTTTGCTCAGATGAGATTTGCATTCTGAGCAGCAGTGACAGCAGCATGCTGTTACATTTTATGGCATGGCATTTCAAATTAGCTGCTACAAAACACACTTCCAACAGGGTGTATTTTCAGCAAAAGTAAAAAAAAAAAATAACAACAACACACAAATAGATCTATCGAACAAAGTTTTGCAGTGTTTGTCAGGTCCATCTTTATTAACTATTTATAAGCAGTTATATCATTATTGTCCTCAACATCACTGTCATCGCATCGCGAACATCTACGTCTACAACATAGATGCTTCCGCAACAAACTTGGCCAACCATCTTCATGACGCTCACTTTGTACACTGGGAACATTGTCATGCTGGAACAACTCTAGACTGCTTTTGTTTAGGCAAAGCAGAATTTGAAAAAAAAAAAAACTATGACATGTTACAGTGTAAAACTGTGTATTCCTTTCAGTTTTGTGGAAACAGTTTGTGTCATCGTCTGTGTGCTAGTCTCCTTGATTTGACATCAGCTTTGATTGTGAGGATATTTCATGCAATAGTGGACATACGTACAGGAATTAGTGACTGTGTTAACGTTGCTTACTGGACTTTTTACATTCGTGTACATTACTCACACATTACATTAACGAACAGAGGTACCTGAATGTACTATGAAGCTTACTGCTGCTACATACAAAACTCGACACAGACCACACGGACAGCGATAGCCGTTTTGGATGAGACCTGTCAGACTTCTACAAAGAGCAATTCGGCTTCTGATTGGCCCCCTGTTGATTAGGGATGCTCCTAATAGCACTTTTGCCTTTTCATGTAGACAAAGATATTTTTTAAGCGTAGATCTTGTGGACAGAATTATTCTTAAAAACAAAGTAGAAAAATCTCAGTTTTTAAAAATACCCGGCTACGTGTAGACATGGCCTAAAACACTAACAGTTTTGTTTCGCTAGTAAACTCCTTTTTCACAGGAAGTAAAACAGCGCCCCCTTCCGCCACACATATGTTAAGTGGTGAATATGTGGTAATACGTGGTATTGCACTTTAACCGTCATGGCCAAAGAGAAACCAGGCGAAGTTAGCTCCCCTTTAAAAAAAAAAAAAAAAAAATGGAAAGATTAAGCAATCAGATAAGCCTATCTTAATAGTGTCATTAAACTGTGATTTGTCAAAACCATGCAAAGGGAAGACAACAAATGAAGGGTTAATCAATGATGAGATACTGCTGTCATACCGCTAACAAACTGTGAAGCCAGACCCCATTCCACATCACTCTCAGCAAATGTTAGAAAGTGCAAGGTAGAGATCTGGAATTTTTTTGTTTTTGGTTAAAAAAACATTTAAACTAAACTCCCACTAGAGCAGCAACTAATTATTATAACCCAAGCTTTATACGGTCAGGAAAAAAGAGCTATTGAGTCTTTTATTGAGGAACAGGATGTACACCGAGTGACTGACTATTACTGTTAAACGTCAGCTGTTGTTCTAATGGCCGTGACTCTTACATCGCTCATTGTGCCATGCTCGCCTGGATTAGCTAAATATGTAAATTTACTGAAGTGGTTATCCTAACTGTTTAAACACCAGAAAATTAGAAGTGTGGAAAGAATTCAAAGTCAAGTTCATATTAAGATTCTTAATTTGTCACATCTACCTTACAGCACAGTGAAATGATTTTATTTCGTGTATCCCAGCCAGGATACAGCGCGTCTGAAGCAGATAGGGTTTGAGGCCCGTTCTCAAGGGATCGACAGTTGCAACTTGGCGGTGATTGGGATTGACCTTGAATCCCAGACCTTCCGATCAGTAACCCAGAGCCTTAATCATCTGAGCACCGCTGCCCCATCACTCAAACAATTAGAGCCTTACTCAGGGGTTATATGTTATGTTTTTAATACATGCAGCCTATTAAATATTTTTTGATACAAATGTAAATTAAATGCTTCCTGATTGGGTTTGTAATGAATGCATCTTTTATACGTTATTGAATCTTTTCTGCCTATTAAGCGTCTGGTTATACATTTGGGAGCTCCGTAAGAGTGTGTGTGTCGGTAAACACAAGCATCGGCTAGAGTGTGTGCATGCATGCAAGTGATGAAATAAAAAAAAGGACAAAGAGGTCGTCTCAGTTGGCATCCTCGAAAATGTTCCCCAGGCCACGCCGTTGGAAATAACCATCCTCTAGGTGATTATTTTCTTTTAACAGTATGCCCTTCTACTACATAACTAATCACAATACTGAAAGACTGTACAAAACTGTACAAAATGGTTCCAATTCAGCATCAAATACAATTAACATGAAGGACATGAGGAGGACTATTGTTTTTGCATAATTCTAGTGTAGAATTCTATTGTATAATTTAATTAACATATAACTTTGTACTAATTATAAATATTACTCTTTAAAGTGTTTGAATGCGGCAGCATGGTGGCATAGTGGTTAGCGTTGTGACCTCGCATCTCCAGGGTCATGGTTCGATTCCCACCTTGGGTCTGTGTGCATGGAGTTTGTATGTTCTCTCCTTGCTTGGTGGGTTTCCTCCCACAGTCAACAGACATGCAGATTAGGTTAACTGGCATTCCCTAGTTGTGTGTGTGCCCTATAATGGCATGGCATCCTGTCCAGGGTGTACCTTGTGCCCTTAGTCTCCTAGGATAAACTCCAGACTATCACGAACCAGTACAGGATAAAAGGTGAATGAATAAAAATTTTCTGTTCTTTTTTTAAGTTTTTTTTAAAACAAGATTTTGCTGCGAGGACATTTAGGAAGTTTCTGTAACATGGCCCCTGGAGGCCAAAACAAGCGAAACACACTTATGTTTCTTATGCGTAAATGATAAAATGGCAACTCCGTCTGTAATTCTCCTGAGAGGTTCTGACCAGAAATATGCTGTCAACTGTTAAGTGTTATTAATGACTTCTGCCCACAGAAATGATTTAGAGTGGTTTGAAAGACACGCAAAAACGCGAGAATATCTGTCAGGATCCAGTGCTGGTTATGATGTGGGTTGATCTATTATGAGCAGGAGGATAAATCAAAATGAAAGTCTATGCACATGGTTGTTTTTTGGTTGTTGTTGTTGTTGCAATGCGTTTCCATAGACTGCAATATTCAGATAATCCTTTTAATAAAGAACTATTTGTTTTGAACAGTCTCAGGTGTACTAGAGGTTTTGATAAATTACATCATCTACATAAAATAAACTCAGGTCATTTGGAATCGCATTAAAGCAAATGGTCAGCAAACAGTCATTCATTTTAATACAATTGATTCCTGGGGTCTTAGCATGCATCCCCTGGACAGAGCTCTGTTTTTAAGGATATCTTATTAACAACTGGGCCTCTGTTTTTCATTTTAAATTAAGGAACATACCAGATGATTGATGCTGCTCTCATCTGAATGCTTATTGTACATCATCTAAATGGTCGTGTTCAGTCTGCTGTATAAGGGCTCACTCTACCTCAGTAACCAAAATCCAATTCTAATCATCTCAAGCAAAAGGAAATGGGGCATTTTCCCACAATAATAGTCTTACCTGTTTTTGCAAAAAAAAAAAAAAAAAAACATGTATGTTGGGTATTTAAAATTTTTTCTTTAAATACAGGCAAAAAATGCATTTTTACGTACCGTGTATATTACTACCTACCTGTTTTTTCTCATTACTTTCTCAAGTCATTCTCATTCCTTTTGAGTCTAGCTGCAATTTAACAAAATGTAGGGTTGATTTCACATCCCACACGACCCGAATTTCCCCCGAACCTTCCGACAGCAAACCCTTATTTCTCCACACACAGGACAGAACTCCACTGAAAAGCCTTGCTACCTCTGCGCCCACACCAATCATGGTCAACTTTATTAAACACATCATCACACAGGAAAAACACTTCAAAACTGACCAAAACTAAACCAAATAACTGTCTGTTTTTGGCTCAGAAGCACTTAACACTACCATAACAGTCAGATTTTTTTTCCACTTTTTCATAGCCGTTCTCTTTTCCAGCTTATAATGACTATGTCAGAAATCCTGAAAATAATAGGAATAATAGTTTTTAAAATAACTCACTCACTTATTCTCACTCATCGTCTATACCGCTGCATCTATACATTGTCGTGGGGAGACTTACGGCACGAGGCGTGGTGCACCCTGAACCATTCACATACACTACTATGGGCAGTTAGGAACCGCCAAATAGCCTAATCTGCATGTCTTTGGAATACCCGGAGGAAACCCATCAAGCACGGGGGGAACATGCACACAGACCTCAAGGTGGCAATTGAACCCGGAACCTGGAGATGCATTTGACAGTGCTAACCACTAAGCCACCATGCCATCAAAAATAACCTTTAAGGCAATTACAGGATCTGATGTTTCTCTTTCATTTTATTATATTATATAAGGTGCTAAACACTAAATAGAACATTCACGAGTCAAGATATTTAAATTAAGGGCAGAATTTATTAATTTATTATTAATTTACACTTTCCTACATCAAGTAGGAAAGAGATTGTTAAAGTTACTGGAATTGGGCTAAAAACTGTCTGACTAATCCAGGAAGGAGAGTGCTGAACTATAAAATGCAGTCGAGGATTTAAAGATCCTTTAAACGTTTGGTGAAACTGCATTTAAAAATATTTAAAACATCATCAGTACAAATCACATCTAGGTTTAATAAGGAAAATAAGATCATTTTTATAAACATACACTATGAGAAGAACTAAACAGCTGTTGTTAGTGTGACAGGTCAGAAACCAAAAGCGTTCAGTTTGTTAGGGAACGTAAAGATTGGAATTCGAAGCAGTGGCAAAAGGTCATGTGGTATGATGAATTCTGATCGATCCTATTCCAGAGAGATGAGCCTGTCAGGGTAATTAGGGAAGCGCATGAAGCAATGCATACACATCATGCATAGTGGTCACGGTACAAGCCTCTGGAGGCAGTTTTATGATCTGAGGTTGAGGTTTCAGTTGGTCAGGTCTAGACTCAGCAACGTTAGGTGGCAATAAAAGGAACTCAGCTGACGACCTGAATGTACTGAATGACAAAGTTATCACATCAGTGGAGTTTTTCTTCCCTGATGGCATGGCCACATTCCAGGAGAGAGTCGTTCTGGGAGCATAAGCAATCAATTTCACACGGACCTGGCCACCATATTGTGCTCTGTAATCAAAGGTAAAGACGATTAGATCTTATACACTTTTCCTTTCATTTTCACAACTGGGTTTTTTTTTAATAGCTTATTAATACCATGATACAGTAAAAATAAGATACGCTGTTGAATAAACTCTATCTAAGATGCCAATCACGTTTGGATGCACTGAAATAGCATCTTTTGTCTTTAGAGTGTTGGCGCATTTCACAAATTGACTTTTGGCCTGTAGTTGTTTTTAGTTAGTGCTGTAGCTCAAAGCGAGTGATCTGAAGAAGATCTGAAAGCTGGATTAGTAAACAGCATTTAATGAGATCTGGGAAATGGCACAGGCCGTAAGACAGAGGAGTAAATAAGAAGATAGAACAGTAAGAAAAAAGGCAATACAACTGATTTGTTCGACACACCCCGTGCCCGCCAACAGTTAAAACATGACTTCACTGATCTTTAGGAATTCTTAACATCCTTCAAGGCACGCTCCAATCAACTCAAGGCCTACACTTACATTCTTTTTCTTTCAGTCCCTACAGATCAATAGCTGCCTATTTCTGGCTGATGTCAGAGCCATCTCTCAGGCAAATCAACCTAAATATTCATTAACCATCACTCTTTATCACCTTCATTTGGTTCTTCGTGAACATTCAAGGAGAGCCTCGTGTTAACCGGATCTGGTCTGCTGACCACTGGCCATTCTCCAAGCCAGTTAGGGGAATATTTTAGTGCAGGATGACGGTTAATCCATTTCCCAAACAGAACTGACCTCCTTCTTCGACTCCATCCTCCACACCTGACGTCCATAGCCTCACGCAGGGTACAAATGACACAAATGAGAATTCCGCTGATGAGAAATGTACTGCGGGGATGGTGTAATAATTTTGTCACAGTCCCATGTGCGGATGGAAGAACAGAAATGAGATTTGATTCCATAGGGTTTTATTGAGTCCCCTCATCCGGTGACACTTTAATGTGCCTTGCCAATTGATATGAAATTGTTCCTTTTTAATAAAAGCCTTTCAGCACCATAACTCCAGTCATTTCCCGGGGAAGCCGAGGCACAACTGCCTGGCTGAAAAAAAAAAAAAAACGAAAAAAAAAAAAATCAAGCGCTGGTACAGAATGATAAAATTGCTGAGACAAGGTAAGTGTTAAGCAGTCGCGAAGTAAAGTATGACTTTAATGAAATGGCACGACTTGTAAGAGAAGTGATAACACCTCTCAGACAAAAGTCGAACTAGGACGTCCTGTGAAATAAACTGGATGAGCAACAGGAGAGACGATGAGCAATGTTATCATTATTATATACTATGTATGGTTTGTTGTTTTTGTAAGAACCTGAAGATTTCAGCAGAAAGTGGTAACTGTTATGGAGATGGCAAGCGAGGGTGTAGAAAGAGTCCCTGCGTCTTAATGCAGAATAATCAACACTCCATAATCTGTACGTTTCTTTCTGTAGAGCCGAAAGAAAAGCTTCTACATGTATAATATCTCTCTACGGAAATTACTTATGCAACAGGCAGACGAGCAGGTCATTTGTGTCTTTATCTCTCTGACAGGAAGAGAACCTGCTCTGCATATTAGCTTCACTGACTGAACAAACCAATTTTCCACTCCTCTCAGCAGCTACCTACAACCATGTTTTTGCCCTTTGAACATATTTTCAGCATAGTGTTAATCGTGTAGCCGTGGTGAAAGGCATAATTTCAGGTCCAAGCTGTTGGCGTTACCTCTTTAATTTGGCTTTCGATTGAGTTAATGTCTTTCATCTCTGACCTAAAAAGCTGAGATGCGAGGAAAACAGCATTATCTATAATTTATGATGGATGGTAGCTCTGCGTGCATCATGGGATGAGGGGATCTTAGGCTGTGGCTGTACAAAATAAAGTCTTAATGCTGTGCCTAAAAAAAATAAAGAAAGAAAGAACGCTTCTCAGATTTGTTCTGATAATACTCTTTTTGTAAACCTCAAAATATAATATCTAAAATAAAAAAAAAAGAATTCTGTAAAAAGGAAAAGTTAAAGTTAATTGAAACTATATATTTTAAGGTTTCTATACAGCCATACGGTATATTCTAGGGTCGTTATGCTGTCAAGGATCGACTCTCAGCAGGCTTCTTACATTCCAGAACTGTTCGTAGGATGGCCCTAAGTGGAATCCTTAACAGTTTTTGTTTATTCGACTCTGTCAATCACATGCTCTAATCACCTACACACTGACTATACAGTACATCAGCTACTAAATGTAAAAATGTACTTAAGAATCACACAGGACTCTGCTATGAACTGTACCACACTCATGCAATAATCATCCAAAATATTATTATAGTACTGAGAAAGTTTCAATTGTAATGTCTGAATTTTTTTCCTAAAACTATAATAATTATATTGGTATATATATTTGGGATGCATAAAAATGTACAACCAGTGTGTTGGCGATTAATTCTGTGCTGAAATATATACTTATATACGAATGTAGCTGTTTTTCTTCACATGTCTATCCAAGTAAAAGTAAAACATATAGTGCAGTAAAATATATATATATATATATATATATATATATATATATATATATATATATATATATATATATATATACACACACATACTGTACATACACAAGAGGTGGGTAGTAACGAGATACATTTATTTAAGTAACTTAAAAAAAAAAATTCTATGAGTAATTTTACTGCACCATATGTTTTAATACCCACCTCTGACATACACACACAATGCAAAACCCTGTAGCTTCCGTTTACTGTTTTGTTTAAAAAGTGGTCGCTTATTTGATAAAAATGGACTTCCATAGAAAAGCCAATGCAGCACAAATCACAGAAAAAAAAGTCAATGCTGGAAAAAGACCTGTGAAGGCATCAGAAAAACCAGTGAACCACAGCCCACCACAAACTGGGTCCAGCAGGCAAAGAGCCCAAGGCATCCAAACTCCAAGATCCCAATCCAATCGAGCACCCATGGGATGCACCAGACAAACAAATCTGATCCAACCCACAGATCTGACCCACTGACTACAACTCACAGGGGCCGCTGCCAACGTCCTGGCGCCAGGCATCACATCACACCTCCAAGGCCCTGAATGGCAAGAGCTGAAGGCAAAACCTAGATGTTTTTAATGATAATGGGTTTAATGTTATGAGTAATGTGTCTATATTTAGACTCTATGATTTATTATGTACTGTAGAGACACAAACCACCAAACTTCTACTGCTGATGGGAGATTTTGAGCTGTCAAGAATTTCTTAGAGACTGAAATCTTGTGAACGTCCTGATGATGTCCCTGTAATTTCTTACCATCTGAAGGCTGCTGCACCGTAATAATATATGTGGAAAAGGAATGTGGAGAAGGCCCTTAGTCATGGTGTATGATGGCACCGGTATCCTATACACCTTTGTTTCAGGTCATTAAATATGTATCTTATCATGATATTAATTATTAAATTAGGCCACTGTTTTTTTTTCCCCCAACTTTGTTTGCTTTTTAATCTGGTGCACAGAATATTTCTCTTAAAGTGACAATGTTTATATGGTATATTAATTATTACAAAGTTCTTTTAATATGATTACAATAGAATTAGGAACTCCTAACTTAGCATCTTTGTTTTTTTTCTTTTTATCCTCGTCAAATCCTACAAAGCTCTCTCGCCAACCCTCGCCTTTTCTACGACAGCTGCAATCTGGGAATGTAGGACAAACACATGCTCCGTCTGAGACACTGGATACATTATCATTTAATCATCTGACAACTTGCCACTTGTTTATTATTATTATTATTATCATGCCTCATATTATTCTAAATTGTAAATGTCTTTTTCTTTTATTCTTCACTAGCTTGTAAGCAAATCTGCAACAAAAACCAAAAGATCTACAGTGTCACCATGGTACACTGTTATTTCTCTACCCTGATTTCCTTAATGGTAGGCTTAAATTAACATCGGTGCTCTGGTTTCTATACAGCCATATGCTCTATGCAAATCAATAAAAAAATAATAATTAAAAAAGTGCAATCTTATTAAAACTATTGTTAGAGGTCCTGAGTGAGATACTCTGTCCCTAGTCAAATCCAGAGACACTAGCTACTGTAGTTGTGAGCGTCTCTGATATTAGACATGCAAAAAGGGGGTGGATAGAACATCTTATTTAGAGTGTGTTACGCCACCCTGTGATGCAGCATGAGCAGCAGTTTGAAAAGATGGAGCAGGCAGGCGTTCACATGTCTCAGAGGAAGCACTGTGTTTCAAACTCGCTTATCAGGAGACAGGGAGAGAGAGAGGGAGAGAGAGAGAGAAAGAGAGGGATCCTGTTTGTCAGCTTGCCTCTGTGTACATTTATTCATTCCCTTTATTAAGCTAGCATGATAACACTACCTGGTACGTGCCAACATTTTTTAATGGGCCAAAGGACAGAATACCACACGTTAGATGATAAAATACATACATAACACACATGACACTGACTGTCTACTGATCATACTGTACACTGCATTAATTGGAAGATGACGGTTTTATTCTCTACACTGTACAGTATTCTAGCTAGCTCGTTCCGTCAGCCTTGGGGTTGCTGAGAGCTCTTATTCTCTCCAAATGTTCAACGACAAACTTAAAATAATCCCGTGCACTGGAAAGAGTGCAGCAAAACCTTGACATGGAAAATCTTATGGAACAATCTTCTGTTAGCGCATGTAATTTCAACAAGAAAGTAAAGAGTGAAGCTCTTGTATCTTAGATCCGGAAGAATTCTTTTTAAATGAAAATACATAAAACCATAAGAAATGTTTTTTTTTTTTCCTGTTTGGAAATTTATTAGCGCAAGTTTTGAATTTGTCATTGCTGAAGGCCATATGAATATGAATATTTTATTCACCAACCAGCCATAAATAACACTGATTATCATTTATATACCAGTAAACTGGTGACAAGATTATGGACACCCAAGACTTGTTTCTGGCTATTATAGAAAGGTATGCGGAAGGCCTGGGTTCGATTCCCAGCCAGTGCCCAAATCCCCAGCCACTGGATGCAGTGCCGGTCCCAAGCCCGGATAAAATGGGAGGGTTGCGTCAGGAAATGCATCCGGCGTAAAACCTGTGCCAAGTTGTTGTGCGGACCGGATATTCCGCTGTGGCGACCCCTTGCCGGAAGCAGCCGAAAAACTAACAACAACAACAACAACAACAATAACATAGAAAGGTATCAGAACACTCAGAGTGCATCAGAGCCTGTTGGGGCTTAGCAGGCAAAGAGTTTAAGGCTGTTGATCCGGCCTCCTGATCCTCAATCCGATCGAGCACCCACAGGAAGCACCGGACAAACGATTCGAATGCATGGAGGTTCCACCCTCAACCCAAAGCATTCACACCGCCAATGTGACTGTGGAGTAATGCACCAGAACTGCCCGTAGTGGCACAAGGGAAACCTACACAATAGCATAATGGTTTACATTGTAATGGTTGGGTTAATCAGTGTACAGATATTTCAAATCTACAGTATATTTATAGTCAAATCATTAGGTATGATACGACACAGCTTATAAATCATATCTGTAATCTAATCTTATAAACATACTGTAATTGTGATCTAATCCGAAGAGAAATCTCAAAATCAATTCAGCACAATGGTATTCGAAACAGGGAACTAATCTAACTCATACATGTGTCAGGTCTCATTTACAGCTCGATTGTAGGATTTCCTTCTGCAACCGATCAAGCTACAAACTACAACCAACAAAAATAAACGCAATGTACAGTACGTCTTTCTCATCATGATGTTTCAAACACTGAAGACACAAAAACGATTTATTCAGCACTCCTCCTAATAACCATATTCACCCCCCCCACCAAAAAAAAAATAAAAAATAAAATAAAAAATGAGAACTAGTCTCACATAATGTTATGAAATAAGACAAGGTGCCCTTTACGCTGTGTTGGAACGCCTTAGGTGTCTAATGTCATCATCGGACTGGATAAATCATGGCAAATTTATGGTAAATCAAAAAGATTCAAAACAACAGGGTGAATATTCAACCCCTGGATATTGTATTAGCTGATTGGGCATTTAGACCTGGTCTTCCTAAATTTAGCTAACTTAATTTCCTACGGCAACAAAGTGCGTTCTAGACTAACCTGTTATTTTCTGCAAGTAAAAAAAAAGCAGGTGCTTATTAAGCTGCGTGTATGGAAGTTAGGCTGAAGAATCACATGGGAATGACTTTGGTGCCTTTTCAATATGGCATGCACCCAAGTCAGGGTATAATTTGCTCCATAGGTTATCTCCTTTCCTTATGTGTAGATTGATTAAAGGTTTATTTATATAGGAACTTAAAATGACTGGGTTCTGTCTGACTAATCTGGCATTTTAAAAGTCATACATTTTAACAGGTCTGTTGGATTTGACAATCTTTTCTGCTTTTATTACGTACTTGGTGTTAAATATAAAATAAAATAGAGATTGGTGACAGGATCATGGGCATCCAAGGCTCACCCATGCCCACAGGGACAAGGCCTGGTCTGATCCCACAGAAAAGCCAAGGCAGCACAAATCACTGAAAAAAGTCAATGCTGGCCAGATCCCAATCAAATGGAGGGCCAATGGGATTCTCCAGACAAACAAGTTCTTATCCATAGGGGCCTCAACCCGCAACCCACACAAGCCAAAGGATCTGCTGATGCCAGACACTACAGGACACCCCTAGGGGTCTTGTAGAGTCCTGCCCTGAAGGGCCAAGGTGACACAAGGGGTAACTACACAATACTGGGCGTAATGTTTTACATTGTAATAGTATGACTCAAAGAATGTTTAAATCACTCAAACTTTGTTTTGCCCTTAAACAATCTGATTCCAAATCCTTATGTGAAGATGATAGCATGGACCAAAATTGTCTATACAGTAAGATTTAATCGAATTCACTGATTAACCCTAACTAATGGGCAAATAGCTCACAAATACACCAGCAGTGATGCATTCATTTTTGTGCATTCTTCATTGTTTAAGAAAATTTAACACTAAACGTATTGAAGAATGGAACCGTATATAACAACTATTCCGCATAAAATGAGAAGATGTTAGCTACAGTGCCACCTGAGGTCTGAAGCAGGACTGGGATCAGCATTTTATTCTAAACTGGACAGTTAATAAGCTTGTGAGACCAAGTATCCGTTATGGTGCTTTATAAAATGCTGTTTAAATTTTTTATAGAGTATTTTGGATCTAGAAAATATGTAATAATTCTCGTTAAAAAGTGTGACTAAAGAGAAAACCTAATCTTGAATTGAGACGGTAGAATTTATTTGAATTAATTTTTAGAAAAGACAAATGGATAATTTTACATAATCTTGTTGCTTTTTCAGTGCACTTTGCCCATCTGTCAATACGTTTTGGATTCCCTCAATAAAAATATTTTAGACTGAGCTTCAAGCCACAAATGCACTGCTGTCTTCAAGTCTTCATCTTCATCCTCGCAGTTTTTGAGTGTGTTTTGAGAGTGTCGACAGTGTGGGCAGATCTGTGTGTTTGTCATGCAAGATCACAATGCTCTCGGATAGCATATCACTGTAACAAGCAACGTTGATAGTTAAACTTTTTTCCTGATAATGTTCCAATATTAGCCCTTGAGAATCCCAATTTTCCAGCTGATGGTTAACTTTTTCTCGGTGTGCGATTGTGGATGTTTCCATTTCATACTCTGCCGTTTACTCTAAGGCTTGTAATGATGAATCCACGTCTCATCACCAGTAACGATTATCTTTAAAAAAATCTTCCATAATTAGTTTTGGCACCAGGTACATCCTCAAACCACAAAAAAAACAAAAAACAAGTGAGCTATCCATTTTTGCACTCTTGCACCATAGTTACAAATGAAATGTTGACGTTCACACCTGCACAGCAGTGACTGGGGAGACAGTAGGCTTGAATAGACAGCTGGATAAGACTAACAGAAGTTTTAATCTTACCAGAGTGCAGATAATTTTTGACTCACCTTTGTAATACATATTTATTTTTAAATCTGAAAATCCTCCTTCTGGTTTAGGCTACACCCACCTCTAAGGTTAAATCTAAATACACACAGACACTGATAGAGTTAAGGGCTACATGTAACACTTACTATTCACCACTTCTGATGATTCTATCTGTACTGCTTTATACAGAGTCGCAGAAGGCCTGGAGCCAGGAGACTTTGGGCACAGGGCAGGGTACACCCTGGACAGGTTGCCCATCCATCTCAGGGCAACTGCACTCAACACACTTGTTTACACACTGTGGCAATTTGAGAACGCCAACTGGCTTAATTTGCATGTCTTTGGACTGTGAGTACATGCACCCAGACCCGAGGCAGGATTTGAACCCAGATCCTGCCGGCGCAAGGCCACTTAGCCACCATGCCGCCTTGATGATTCAATGATACGGAAAGAAAATAAGCAGATTTAAGTAACTGAATGATGAATGCAGAACCAAGCTGATTATTAATCAGACAGGGTTGAAGCTGCCTCACATATATGCAGTTCATGGGTATTTCTGCTCCAGCGAAGAGTCTATCCAATGTGAAACTAAACAGATAAAATATTGGCGATCCTACATACTGATGAAATAAAATTGGATAATCCATAGAAGTGTTTCTCTGCTGCCACAGTGCTATAGGCTGAACAATACCTCATGGACATGAGCAGACACTGAATAAAATTTCTATAGTCACTTTTTCTAGCCACTTCCTTGAAATAAAACAGAACCTGTGCTGGGTGTCCGGTGTCTAAATCAAGTATAGGTGCACTCTATTTTATTAACATGGGAGCGTTTTGGAAGCAATATACTCATCATCTTTGGTATACAAAAGGACTTTTCTCGGGGAATAGTGCTGTAAAAAAATGCCTTTGGGTTTCACTGGTACCTTGGCTGACACTAAAAGTCAGAGCTCCTATTATACTCATAAAGAGGTTCACTAATGTTCCCAGGCAATTACAGTTCTAGCAGTGGAAAGAGACAAGGAGGGGTAAGTGCATAAAAAGAGCTGTTTCATAAAGCCTTTGAATTATTTTTTTTTTTTAACTGGTGCTCATGTGGAAGCCGTTGTGGTGTTCAGCAGAAGCGAGAAAGGCAAGAAACGAGGTTTGCCACAAGTGGAACAGCTGTCATTTGTGCAGCGTATACTGTAACTCTGGCTTTCATAAGTCCGTAAATACTGTATATAAATTAAATGAGTCTGAGCAAAGCTTGGGTAGAGAGTTCCTTTTAACAAACCCAAAATACTGTAAATCCAAGGTAACATTTTTATTCACATTATTTCTTCTAAATAAATAAATGATGGAATTGAAAGCCTAACAAAGTTACAGAAGAATGACGAATTCCTAGCAAAACAACAGTTTTGTGATACAGACCATATATATATATATATATATGTTATACTGTCCCTCTCTGTCTTTCTCTCTATCTCTCAAAACATTTTAATCCCAGACACAATAAATGTATCATTTTATGTATCAAAATATATTTTCTCTGGATAAAGAACGGCTACAGTATATGAAATTATTTTAGAAGCTTTACATTTCCAAAATATTTCTTTGAGCAAAAGCTGGCGTGTCCTGGCGAGCCAGCGGCATTGTTTATTGACCAGTGTTACATGATCAGTGAAGTGAAGATATTTCCTTTGAAACACTGTGGTTTAAAATATTTTCAAAGGGTTTTTGGAGAATGGTGACGCCAATTACTGCCATTGCATTTCACGCCAGCACTAATGCGGTTGTGGTTCGAATTTTTGAAGGTTTTGTGAGCACGATAACACTTTGGGGAAAAAAAAAATAGTTCTTTCTAACTAATTTGGCTTCCACTGCTTTCTGTTTGACAGACTACAAAATCACAGTCTAAGCATTATTAAACCTCAGCCAACAAATTATTTATCCTAAACAGCAAATAACCACAAACACAACCGCAGGCTGATTTATCCATTGCACCAAAACTGTGGTCGATAGACTCATAGTTCTTTAGAAAAATCACACAAACTTCACACTTATATAATCCAAACACTGTCAACATTTGTGCTTTGTAACACTCCTTTGACTTCAAGGAAACATGCACAAAATATTATCTAATATCATTTGTAATACTTCTTGCATCTATTTTCTAAAAACTGCAAAAAAAAAAAAGTTATGTCATTTTGCTGTCAAACTCTTTATATAATGTATACATAACCGTATGTATGAATATATTTAAATTTGGGATGTTTTAACACTCAATTATTTCGAATCAGATAAAACATTAAAGGTCTCCACTTCAAAATTCATAATCCTTATCTGACATGACGAGACTCATCATCAGCCCCTTTATTTGTCTGATAACTGAGTGAAAAGGGAAATGTTAAGCACATCCTGATGCATTTCCAACATTAAGTGCAGTAATGGAACTGCGCTCGCGAGCTGAAGTGCTTCATTTGTGCTAGTCATGAAAATATACAAATTAAAAAAAAAATATATATAAAAACGAATCAATACCTACCATTAGGACTCTCTTCATCTATGGCTACGATGGTGGCTGGTGGGCCGGTTCTGGAGAGTTTGCACTCTGGAGTGGAAGAAGAAAAAAAAAATACATTACAGGGACTTTTAATGAGAGAAACAAAACAACCCATGCTACATATATGTTCCACTTTCAGGTGAGCATTTTATAGTGCCGCACCAGCACAGCCACCATAGGGAAACAGGATTTATAAGTTAATGGGTTCGCTTTGGTAGGGGACAGGTCATGACTGCGCAAGCTTGTAGAACAGGTAAAGACAAGACATGAAAAGAAGAACAGATAACAGACTTACCCTCATACTGCCAGTCTGTAAGTGGAAACCGCGCCATCAGAGAGAAAAGACGGGGGAAAGGAAAGAGAAGAGTGTGATCTTTCTCTATTAATCAGTGTGAACATTTTAATACTTTATTTATGCGTCATTTGCTCAAGCTTAGCAATGTTAGCTAACTGGGAAATTAAATAACAATGCTATTAGTTACATTTAACATACCACATCATCTAAAGCATCCATGAGCAACGACTCATTCCAAACAGATTAAAAAGCACTATGACATCATTTCTTATTCATAACACTTACAGAAAGGTATTTATTATAAGTAGAAATCAGACAATAAAGTTTCATTCTATATTCATATTAGTTCAAAGCAACAATTATTAGCAAGTACTGTAAGATTAATAAATCAATTCAGGATGTCTTGATGTTGATTACTTTCCAATTACCGCATGCATGGTCATGTTTTGTTTCTTATTTTATGTTCTCAAATTAGCAAGTTTTTATAATATATTTATTAATGATTAAGATTGAGTTGATATTTCGGCTCTCATGAGACCCAATACGAAACTACTGTAATAAAATCAAAAAAGTATACCTTGGGGAGGAATCCTGTTAAAAGGCACTTTATCTAAATCAGTATATATTTTATTGCAAGGTTTTTTTCCCCCTCCTTTATACATCCAAATAGCCAAAAGGATTGATTTGCACCCGACCAAAACACGCAATTTAGTCTGGTTTAATAACAACTAATATTTAATGCTTTATTTTAGGTGAAAAATGTTCTCATCCCTGTACATGCACAAAGTGTACACTGTACAATTCCTGTTCCAGACCCTGAGTGCATTTAATGACAATCCTGACTGTCAGAGCACTTTTTTATCAAAGCACTTTTTATTTCCCATGTACAGTGAGTATTAATCAATTCTGTATAGTGCTGTGTCATGCAGTATTTTTAGTGATTGGAAATTTTATATCATTTTGTCACTTGCGCAGGTCAACAACCATCTGTTTCTTTTATACATAAACCTTTTTGCTTTTCCCCACAGTAATGTTATTAAAGAGATGATAAATGTAGAAAAGGTAAATGAAAATGATGAAGGAATGTAAATCTTCATATACACACGATCCGTCTGTTAATTCTTCATATTTTGCCTAAAAAGAGCCAGATGTTCTTCCATCTTTATGCACTCTTGAGAAATACTGTAACATCAAAAGGGTTCTAATCCAGTGTGTTTTGTTGGATCAGTGATTTATGTTCTACATTCTAGAACAACTAGATTAAATTCTAGAACCACTGGATTGAATATCGGAAGGAAGTTTATTTAGAGTTACCAACATCAAAAATCACCAATTAACAAACGGCACCTTAGACTAGAGCCGTTATGAAGCCTTTACAGAGCATAAGTGGTGACACATCTTAACTGTACAATGGAGATTGTATATTTTTTATGCCTTCCTTTATTCCTCAATAATGGCTCTAATCAGAGGTGCTGTTTATTAATTGGTGATTTCTGACAATAGACAATACAATTCAAGAACTTGCATGAATTGTTCCAGAATAGCTGACTTAAAATAATAACAGATTGGAAATTGTTGAAAATCTAAAATATTCTATATTCTGCAATCTTTCACAATGTAAAGAAATAAATTGTGCTATGGCTCAGTCTAACTCCTTTGTATAAAGAGGTCAGATTTTGCTTGAGACTAATTTCTTTCATTGAACCATATGTTCAGACAAGTCCTTGATGGTTTTGATCTAACATGGGTGTCAAGTTTCACGCAAACGTGTGAAGTCTGTGCCAGTGCAAGTGCAAGTGCTCCCAAGTGATAAAAAAGTATGCTAAGTATACTAAATCCTAGCATGTCAAAGTATGCTTAAGTGTATAGTTGCAGCCAGACTAATAACTAATACTGTATACTTGAGGTTTGCTATTTTGAAACAACTATTTTTGTATTAAGTTAATTTATGTTGTAATTAAATTGTACAAAAACACAATTTTTAATTGTGTAATAACAACTCACACTTAAAGTACAGGTATATGGCTGTGTATGTACTGTACTAACATACACACCTCACAGTAATTAACAAAATGAATGTATATATCTAATGTATTATAAGTACAACAATTTTTGTGTTATAAATACACGAGTTATATAACATGAATATATCCTTATTGCAGCACTAACATGCTGTTATACTTCTGTCCAATTCCAAATACTACAGTAAAACAGTATACTTTGTGATTAATAAAAATGTATTATATCATACAGTACACACAGTCTCCAATAATACTATATTGCAAACAGGTTACACTGAGACTCGGAGCATTATACTAAAAGAGACGGAGCATTATACTAGAAGTGAAGTACATAAGATTTAGCAATAACACATTAGACAATACATTTTATATTTAAACTACGTACTTCATTTTAAACTACCTAACAAAATCCATATGTTAAATGTACCTCATGCCGATGAAAATGTAAAAATAATGGAAAAAAAAAAAACTAACGTACGCAGCTGCAAATTCAAACTAGAAGTGGAGAATAGCGGAGCCAATCCAGAAACAGAGATTGTTGCCCGTCTCTAGATTCTGATTGGCTGGTATTGCCCATACTTTAGTCTCCGGTTGGCTGGAATTGTGGCACTATTGTTCTAATTGTGGCAAACGAGTTCTAACGCTGCTGCAGTCCGAACAAGTATAGCTTTATGATATTGAGCGCACACAAGAGACGCAAATAAATGAGTTAAAATACTGTACAATAAGAACAAAGTTTAAATAAGTGTAAAATTTGGAAATTACACTGACCTTTCTCACTTAAAGTATATTTTCCTATAACGTATTTTTTGGAAAGTGCACTATAATGCTATTATTTTAAAGTATGTTTAAAATGTCATTCCAAGGATTGGTAACATCATGATATTAGTACACTTTTTTTATATTAACTGGTAATGGTACACTTCTTTGTTAGTATATTTGCCATGTACTATAGAAGATTTGAATATATTTATATAACTTTTTTTTCACTAGTGCTGCATACAAGAAAAATCCAAAAATGTCCATAGATATGTCTGAAATTGTACTTTTCTTTCAATTTATCATTAATTCTATGATCTGTAATAAATTTTATTGTATTAAATTAGCTAAGGGGCATATAATGTTTTCACTAACGCTCTCAGACTATTGGGATCCGGCAGTGTATTAGAGAATATTTCCCGGTGGGGTATTGTATATCAGTTAGCTCCAGGATTATCGGAACTCTGGATGGATATGCTGGATGGATAGACGGACAGATTGTTAGAAAGATTGCAGTAAGTTAATGAGGCAGGACAACAGTGCACCATGTCCTCCACTGAATGATTTGATAAATATGCTGCTTTAGAGCTGGCACAGAGAAAGAGAGAGGGAAGGAATGTGCATGGGGCTGCATTCGTAAGCATGAAGAAATTCGGTTTCCGGTCATTCTCTTTAACCTCTGTTTCTCTCGCTGCTACATCTCTGCAAATTTTCATCGGGGTCAACGGGTATGAGTCAATCTCTACACGACTGGACTAAACCTGTCTGTTAGAACAGTTAGTCTAAGGCCGCATTCATATTCCTAACTACTTGTTAGTAATCTTTAATTCCTTCCTCGATTCTTTTGGTCATAATGGTTTACGTTCATAATGTCACATGTCACATAAAATGGAACGAATAGCACAGCGATACGCCTTTGCCCTCACCATCTCGTCATGAGTTAGTGCAATCACTAATTAATTTCAAGGAGGCGATTTTAGCAGAAATATGCTTTGAATATTGCTTTCGAAGAGCAAAGTATATGATGTGGTCTGAAAAGGAAGGAAGCCAGGTGCCTTGCTTTAGCTGTTCCACCAGCTGCTACTAGGACAGCTATAAAATCCTTGCACCATGTATCCGATCTTGGACCACGTACGAAAGTGACTCAGACGCGACCTAAATACATTTACATTTGGGCTCTTATCCAGAGCGACTTACATTTTTATCTCATTACACATCTGAGCAGTTGAGGGTTAAGGGCCTTGCTCAAGGGCCCAACAGTGGCAACTTGGTGGTTGTGGGGTTTGAACCTGGGATCTTCCGAACCGTAGTCCAATGCCTTAACCACTGAGCTACCCCTGGCCTAAATAACATTAGTGCGCTTCAACAACCATTACAAAAAAAAAATCAGATGTATCATATTAGGTAACAAAAAAATGTGTAAAAAAAAAAATTGTAATTGAGTCACTTCAGGCTGGTCATGTGACCGTGGACTAAGGTTCGCGATGAGAAGCATAACCAGGCTGTGTGTTATTTCTGCCAAGGGACTCCTCAAGCTGTTCCCATACAAAGCCTATATCTCTGCCTACAGTCTGCTGCTCATGAATTAGAGATTAATAGAGCGTATCTCATGTTGCATGACTCGAATGCGCCGGGACGCGGAAAACCCCGTGCGGATCGGGTTCTTAGCAACCGGGCCATTGTTTTGATGCAGTGTTTTACAAGGAAGATTGGATCGTATTTACTTAGACAAACTGAATCATACTATATTTACTATTTCTGGAAAGGAAAAGTAAGTTGGCACAAATGTGGAAATGTTTATTTAAAGACGTGTCTTAAATATTAGATTAATCATGTTCCCAAGACATTTTAAAAGTCATCCTTGACCTGAAATATTGTTTATTCATTTTTATTTGTATTTTGTTTGGTATAAAGAATAACTGTATCCGTTTTCTAATTAACATTCACATTAACACATTAAATCCATAAAATCCCCATAGCTCTTTCTCGGCGTTCAACGTCTTTCTGCTTTCCTCCAAACATTTTTTCGATTTGATTAACTGTGAGGAAAAGCAAAATGAGAAAAAGACCTGTGTTTATACTCGCTCTAATTTGCGATACCAGGAATTAGTTTTTGATGTTGCACAACATGGCATGTACTGTACGGTAATTAAAGTACAAGGTGCTATTGTATAATAAATACAATTTGTAATCACGCTCTAACCGCAAGCATAATTGTGATCTGGAAGACACATCATACAAATTCATGGTCTTGGTTGTTCTTCGCTAACCTGTTATATAAAATATATGCTACATTATGCGGCCACTTTAATAGGAACACTTGTAGACTTGCTCATTGATGCAGTCGATCATGTTGCATCAAGACAATGCACAAAAAATGTAATCATATTGACTTTCTTGCCCATGGCATAGTTATGCCTGCCAGCTGGTTTGAGAATTTTGGTACTTTAAAATGCCTGCGTTTTTCGCATAGGACTTTTTAGTGACTTACACAGCCTCCATACAATTGTCTCAATGTTTTGTCTCAGTCTCCTTCCAGTGACTGGGATTTCCCCACAACGGTTAATGAATAATTAATTCACCTGCTTACATTAGTGGACATTTTTAACTAAATATTACAGAGATTATTATCTGTAAACAGCTACTACCATGATCATGTCAGAACTCTAGCCCATGCCAAAACCACTGTGGCGTATCCTTTCATCACATGCGGAACTGTTTGCCACTCCAAAATAGATGGGTTTCCTTTAGAGCTTGTTCTACTCGAGGATTCTTAAGAAAAATTCCAGTCATCTTCTAAAGAATAAACACTGCGTACAGGCATTCATTAACAAGCAATAGATTTAACGCACAAGTTTACGGCTTCAGAATGTGTAATGAAACCCCATTATGGGTCTTGATCTTAAGGAGGTACCAATTGGAGCAGATTCAAAGACCGCTTTCAAATTGATCATTTCTTCAGTCACAGCATAAATTGCCCCAGCTGTGCAGACTCATCTCTATCAAGCCTCATGCACTGTACACTACAGCACTTCCTTGAAAAGAGGTCAAATATCAAAGACCGAACTCCATGTTCAGTAATAATGTTGGATATAATTAAGCTTACATTAATGCAAATGATGGAGTGGATGGATAATAAACAGTGTAAGACATAATTGGAGCATGTGCATGCTTTTACATCCTGACCGAGCATAGACCAAATACCTTTTCTCATCCTGGAAAGGAATAAAATACAAGAAAAATGGTATAGTGCTGGGAGATAATCGATTTATTTATATTTTCCAGTAACACTGTGCTTAAGTTGCACTTTAACATCTTAAACAGGTCAAATCTGGCACATTAGCCCAGTCCCCACTTTTCCGATTTTTACGACAGTTTACTATGGTTTTAAAATCATGGCTTGCTTGTATCGGGCAAGCTCTGACGTCATTAGCCACTAGAGATGGGTAGTGGGGATCAATTCAGTTATGTATAGTATTTCTTATACTGTATGTGGCAATTTATGTATTTTTAACTAAATACTAAAAATTTTGACTCCATGAAAAAATTTTTTTATTCATATATGTTTGCATTTCAAGCAGTAAAATTCACATGCAGCACAGCATCCTGTCTGGTACAAGCTAATTGTATGAGCAAATAAGCTTATTTAGAATTGTCAAAAAAATAGTATATAATAATATTAATAATAATAATTTCCTAAATCAGAATATTTATAAAATTATGATAACAGAATCATAATAAAAATCGAATTCCAGTCGTCCATAGCCAAGAGTCTAGACAGTTGGCCATGTTTTTTCCGGGGGCAGTGAAGACATACGCGCACTTGGGTGGCAAATGTCAGATAGTTGTTGTTGTTGTTGGTCTTTCGGCTGCTCCCGGCAAGGGGTCGCCACAGTGAACACTTGGTCCGCACATACGAGCTTGGCACAGGTTTTACGCCGTAAACTAGCATGAAATCTGGGAAAAAGATGCGGATTACTACGGGTCAACCAGGCACACCAGGAAATGAAGGTTTCCGAATGACTACCCAAGGCTCATAGCAATTCATGAGCTCATACCATCGCAAAGCAAAGATCATGAGAGTGGGAACTGTGTTCTGCTGCTATTTGAGAATGATGAGGAGTGTACTGTTTGTAATAAACACTCAAAATCATTTGCTAATTCATTAATATCTTTATATAATATAGAATTTATAAAATAATAATCTTTATGAAAAACCAGTTATCCAACCAGTTCAAAGATTTTTACAGATATATTTATAGACCTGTACAGGAGCTTATTAATAAACTTGCATTTTGCACCAAGATTTATCCCCTTTACCAGATCTAAATTGGTCCGTCATGGAAAAGCATTTCCAGGAGATATTCCTGCTCAAATAAGTAATTTAAGAAACTCCTATTGCACTTTTAAATCCTTTTATCTACCAGATATCAAGGTTCTAGGATTTGTTATTTTAAAACCATGCAGCTGGTTTCTCTTCGAATGACGAGAGCTGGAAAGAAATGCAAAAAGCATCCCGATGATGGTTTCTAAATTGTGCAATCAGACTCAGCTACGCTCTTTAGGGGTGGTATGCAGCACTAAAGCAGCATCTCCGACCATAATCACACCACCTTTCTTCTTTTTGTTATGTGGGAACACAGTATTGGGAGGACAAGATGGAACATAGCAGCACTGCGGGCACAACGGAATATCTTTGCCTCCTATCTTTCCTTTATACTGTAGATACTGTAGTGGATGTGGATTTTAGGGCTCATGGTGAATAATCTGCTCTTTTAAAGATTCCATCACTGTAATTGGAGAACTTCTTCTTCTTCTTCTTTGTCTTTCGGCTGTTCCCTTTCCGGGAATCGCCAGAGCGAATCATCTGCCTCCATCTAACCCTATCCTCTGCATCCTCTTCTCTCACACCAACTAACTTCATGTCCTCTCTCACTGCATCAATACGTTTCCTCTTTGGTCTTCCTTTAGACCTCCTGCCTGGCAGTTCAAACCTCAGCATCCTTCTACATATATGCTCACAATCTGTCCTCAGAACATGTTCAAACCACCTCAATCTGGCATCTCTGACTTTATCTTCAACTGTAATTGGAGAACTAAAGAAAGAAAATTGAAAAAAAAAAAAGTATAGAAACTGTGTTCTTATAAAATAACAGGCTGCTTATAGGGGTTTTATTTATACTACAAAATCAAAGCTCTTAAAACAACTGTTTAAAAACCTCATTTTGTCTTTATATTTTAGCATTATTACTCTAATAATGTGTAGTAGCTCTTCTAGTAGTAGTAATCACCCGACATAGGCCGGTCTCCAAGACGAAACTCTTGAACAGTGCCACTCGTTCAAAGAATGGATGTGATTCCATTTCACACAGTGTGAATCTCACTCTTTTCCATAGCATCCAATGTAGACCTGTCCAGACGGACCGATGACTGATTCATATTCCTCACTAAAGCAGGCGTTGTAAAATTTCCAGATATGAGAGCGCACCCGTGGTTGGGTTTAACTGTCCTGTGAAGACTCTCCTGAGACACAATCCACCTTATTACTGGGGTGAAAACTTCACTCTTCTTAATAAGGCTGAGAATTTAAAGGCTGCATTTCAAAGTCGTACCTTTTTTTCCCTCCTTATACCATGGAATTATACGAATGTAACAAAATCTAAGGCGATTCCTTTAAATCATGGTTAATTTAAACCTTAGCAGGTGCCACAAAAGGAGATGGAGAAAGCATGAAAAAGAAAAATGGTTGAGTGATGGATGTATAAATTTTAGTATAGTTAGAATTGACTGTAGGAAACACTTGAGTGGTATTTGTAAGGGTTCAGTGTGTATACTGAGGGTTTAATAGGAACACTGATCTCCAGACCTCAGTGTAACTACAGATTTATACAAAGAGGGTGGATTTTTCCTAAAATAAAGGAGGTATTATCTCAAAGGATTCAAAATGTTTCAGAATTAAATAATAAATTACCCTGAAGTGAGCCACAAGCATAGTGTTCTGCTTAGTCAGCTCTTCGCTTCAAACCGTCCTTCACATTTAATTTTCTATAAAAGACGAAGCGTTAATTGTATTCACAAGTAGAATTTCCTAATTTTAGTATCTAGCATGGAAATACATTAACTCCAAGCATAAAATTTGAAAATAAATCAAATGCAAAATAACGCATTGTACTAGATCAAGTGCTATTTTATTAACTTCTGGGTAATCAAGATCAAATACATAAAAATGTTGAAATATTTTTTTTTGTCCTTATTGTGATAATTACTATTAGGACTAGTCATGTAGCACACTATACACTATAGTAATATACTGAACATAGTTAAATTTAGCTAACATTTTTGCAAGAGAACAACTAGACTAATATAATAAAAATTAAGCTTATTGCAAAGAAAAAGTTTGTTTTAGGACTTTATGTCCTAAATAAAAAACAAAAAGAAAAAGAACAAGAAATTTTTACTTAAAACATTACAATTTGCTTAGAAATATTCTTTATAATTTTATTTGTTTTGTTGAAATCTTTTTTTTTTTTATAAATTGTACTTTAATTAGATTGAAGAATATCTCACTTGCAGTGTATACTGTAGTCTTATAAAGTTATTTTATATCGATATAGTACTATATACAAGTATGTAAAGGTAACAAATAAACTGCAAAAAAAAAACATCTAAGCAACTGATAGCATATTAAACCTAGTCAATATTATCTACAGTTGCTTAATTTAAAATTATTCCAAACCAATTTATAGGATAACTTATATTTATAAAAAATCTTAGCAAATGAAAGTATCTTGAACGTAGTTGAGTTTGTCTACACATTCTTACACAATATGGGTACAAGACACCAAATAAAAGATTATTAGCTTTTCTCTTACACAAAGTCTAGTTTTAGGAATTTTGTCTTTGAGAAAAGCTAAATCCTTCACCAACAGAACAAGTAATTCTCGATCACAATTCTAGTAACATTTGACTAGAACTAGCTATTACTTACTAAGATATAATGTTTGCAGTGTAGCCTATTTCTAGGCATTTTAAATTAATTTCTAAGCAGAAATGAATTGCTGTTTTGGCATGTACTGTACATTTTATCATTTTAAGCATTTATTTATAGAACATGCTAGAAATAGAAAGACATTCCTAGAAATTATGTATATTATATTTGGTTTACTGTTTATTTATAATTTTTTATAATAGGAAATATTAGATTAAATAATTAGATCAAGTTGTAATAGTTTTTTTTTTTAAATGTAGACTCTATACCAAAAGTCTATTGTAATAGTAGACACTGAAATTGCACTTGACAGCCAGAAAGAGAATGTTCGTTCTATTTAATATACCTGACTTATTTTTTTTTTTTAAGCCCAGAGGCAAGTATCCGTGTTTAAAGGCAGTGGTTTAGACACTATTTTCAAAAAACAAAAATGATAAAAGCTAAATATGTCTTCAGTGCTTCGACTCATGGAAAATCCTTGGTGGCGTAAACAACACGCAGGTAATTTGCATAATCTGAATGGCACAACCAGATGAGGACGGGTTCCCTCTGGTTCCTCTCAAGATTTTTTTTCCTCATGTCATCTCAAGGAGTCTTTCCTTGCCGTTGTTGCCTCTGGCTTGCTCATTAGGAATCTAAATCTCCAGCAGGATCTCTGAAAACCTGCTTTATGACTATTGTAATGTCTATACTCAAATGTGCTACGCTAAAATGAAAAATGTGCAGAGCTTATGTCTGAATGTGCATAACCCTCCCGTGCCTCGCCTTCATAAAGAATGATCTGATACTGATATGGCAATGTTGCTGTAGCATCCTACCACTTACTCAGACTCAGGGCTGCCCCTGAAACAGGGCAGTTTTCTTTAAAGTGGTGTTTTATACAGCAAAACTAACAGAACATAAGAGTGTGTAGTCAATGTGATTTCTAGCTTAGATCGTAATATCTGATAATGAATGTGATTTCTTATTAGAGTTATTTAAATTTTAATAAAAGAAGCATTTAATGTAGTATGAAATGCATCTGATGGTACAATAAAGGCAGCACTCATTCGATAATATCTTAACTAGTGACTAAGATATGGTCATGATTATTCAGGAGAAATCAAGTATTTCAAATATACAGTAATAAAGCAAAATCACACAAGGAGTGCTGTTATGATGAATATCAGCACCCTGCGATGATTCACTAGTTTCACATTGGTTGTTAATTTAACCAGTTATTTTTGCTCCACCAACACATACCCTTTCACGACCGGTGGAACAAACTATCCGCAACTAATGGAGCTGGTGACTTACAGCAATAAAGAATAAAAGTTGTTTTAAATTTTAAGTTAACTAAAAGTGAGGAGAATAAAATCAATAAAATCCTTTAAATCTCTTTATATTTCTACTTATTCTGCTTTAGAATATCAGCTTGGTTAATTTCTACGTTCTGGCATTAAATCCCAAATAGCGTTAAATGGAAAGCTAGTGCACCAGAGTGTAGAATCACTTGTTCAACATGCCAAGTAGTGCCCTTAATTATGGAATAGAGAGGGATTTGGTTTTGGTTTGAGATTTTCACCTTGTGTTAGGAGCTAGTTGGCTTTGTAGCAGTAAATACAAGAACACGGGATGATTCAGAGGCAATTCTGAATGACTTAGAAGCAGTTATTAATTAGTTGTTTTTTTTTATAATGACACTGACATTAGCAGATGTGTTTTCTTGCAGAAAGTGTTACTGTGACTGGTTTGGAATGTGGCTTTTGGCTGGCAATTGCTCTCTTCTCAATACAGACTCACTTTCATTCATGCTGACAACCGAGAGTTATTGTAATTAACGATTGTTAGCAGACCTGTGATGCGTAACGATACATTTAGGCGCTGTTATTGTCTATTATTAAAACTAAAAGAATGCCTCTTGTCCAACCGTATTGCTAGGTGGGAACTAACTGTGGTATAATAGCTGTTAATTTGACCATTTTAGGTGAGCAGGAATCTGGCTTTTCTTTTAATGCTAAATATCTCCAATGGTGTACCGGTTAGCACTGTCACCTTGCACCTCTAGGTTCTTGGTTCGGTTCCTGCCTCGTGTCTGTTTGCATGAGTAAATATCTCCAGGGTAGTTTAAAATAAACTAATAAATAACTGGAACAAAATATTATTGTGTAAAATAAGCTTTTTACACATCTTTAGAAACTATGTACATTATATAGAAAAAAATAATAAGTAACATACCGATGTTAAAAACGGAGTAGTGGCAGAACAGTTGTCAGCTCTAAGGAATGAGTATAAAAAATGTACACAAAATCACATTTGTTTTTAATAGTTCTGAGTATTTGAGGATCATGTCCCGTGGCCTTGGGGTATACAGTAAATACACAAATCTAAGATGCCTCGTTCATCCATCCCCAGGGAGAAAAACAAAAGGCTTCCAACACGAAAGCGACAGATGGTTGTTAATTAAGTAGATTTTTTTTTTTGGTAATAATATAAAACATGACATAACATCATATTGTATACACTAAATTAGACTCAGGTAATTAGGCAGCATGTTACCAAAGATATAGTTAAAAAAACATAATGGAGAAGATTTAAAGATAGTTTTAATGAACCATAATTACTAAAACTGACAGTTAAATTCAATAAGATTACCTGTGCTAAGCTCATCAATATCGCATTCAAATGATCGAGTCATGACCACCATTTAAACACAATTAGTGCTAGAGACTCAGACTCAGTGAAGGTGAGTTCATTGTTCAACATTTGTTGGTATAGGAAATAAATCAGGACGAGAAGCCAACATTTTTCTTTTTGAAAAGACCTTTAGAGCATGTTTTTTTTTTTTTTTTATAGAAAGGCTAAAAAAGTATAAAAAATCAATAGCGCACCTAAAATAATTATCGGGGGAAAAATTTCGGCATTTCATCAAACACTGAGCTAAAAAGCCTTTAACCATATCTGAAAAGAACTGAGAAAATCTCACTGAGTAAAGTTTTCAAAAATATATTTTTTAACACAATTCCAGTTCTGTACTTGGATGAATAAAACATAGTGAAATAAAGAGTCATGCAACAAGAGGGAGGTACAAAGGTGCTTTCCCTGGTCTGCAACGAGGCAGGCGAAACAGGACAGGGCAAAGATGGAGACCTGACCTGAATACTGAATGAGCGGGAACATGTAATGCCAGCATGAAAGTGCATGAAATTAGCATCACATATCTTAATAGACAGAGTCATTACGGAACAGACTGCTTTAAGCAAAAAGTCTGCCTGCAAATTTTAAAGCTGTTTGATTTGCACAGTGCAGAAATATATACGTATAGGCGCTATTAATGCTAAGGAAAATCCTTGACTTTTATACCTTGTTGAATGATTATATCAGTATCATTGATGACTAGAATTTCAGAATTCATAGTCAGTCAAACCTGGTACGTGTGTTGAAGTCTAATGCTATGAATCAAACTAATTCATCAGCTATCCCTCTGAGCAAGTAAGAGCCCCAGTGTTATTGCTCACCGCCATAATTTGGTTATCTGAATACCTGATTCCCATCCAAAATATCACAGCTAAATTAATGGATTAATGTTTGGTCAAATAATTAGATAGACAAGGGCATTAATACTATAAGTTGTCAAAGCATTGTGGGGGAAATGAATTTGGAAATATTAGGGAGGTTGGGACAACACTGATATTAGATCATTTTTAAAGGTTAAATTACTTTGACTCGAAAAAACATGACATCGGGATTTGTTGTTAGTCTTTTGGCTGCTCCCATCGAGGGGTTGCCGTAGCAGACCATCCGATCCGCACAGCAACTTGGCACAGGTTTTACCTACAACTGAGCCATATAATGGTGAATAAATGCCTCTAACACAATGTTGCAAAAACAATATTAATACCAAGCTGTTGGCTTGAGCAAGACTTGAACTCTAATTGAGATCACAGCGTGATAACCCCTGGACCACTAGGGAGCATGCTATTGATGATTGTACATGTGCATACATACTGCAACAACGAGCGCTACAGAAATACCGCTTAAGAGCAATTTACGGGAGTATTAAATTGGAAATCAGACAAAAAGGGGGATAAAAACCTGCTTAACGTTTCTGTGAAACCATCCGTGATGCAGTTTGGACGTTGTGCAAATACCCCACTACAGTACAGTTATTTGGGAGCTAAGATGCACCTCATAGCAAATATAACAAAAAAGGTAACATTACAATACTATTAGAGGCGTGACATGTTGTCGGACGCTGTTGTCGTCCCAATCTCTGATCGGAATTCTAAACCCTGAACTTATCATTCCGTTGTTTTGAAGTTTTATTTGCAACGTTGTGTTTGGGTCATTCATTCAACTTTATCTCAAAGTCATTCTAACTATCAAAAACACTCTGTCTGTTGTCCCAGACAGTGAACCAGTCATGCACCTGATCCTGAACTGCATCATGTATTAAGCCCTTGGCAAAAATCCTTGCCTAGCGAACAACACCTTCAAGATATTTATCAAGGTGAAGTAGCATCTTTGTTTAGTAACACAGACAGTAATGTATTAGCTGTGTACTTTTTTTTTCTCCAGTTTTACCTGTATTTACACTCATCTGCATGTACCGGAGTAGAAAAAAAAGTTTTTATTTAATAGGCCTATTATTCCACCTAGTAAAAATCCTTCTACCATCGTCGGATGTGTGTATTGCAGCAGGTGGCAGTGCTGAGAACATGACTTCATTACCTAACCATTCCTTTTGACAAACTTCAAAGAATATGTGGTACAACTAAACGAATCTGAAGGTATAAAATCTAAATTGATTCAATGGATTGTCTAATCCGATGAACAAGAACATAAGAGGCACCTTAACCATTTTGGTCACACTGAATGTAAGGGTAGATGCATGGTGTAAAGAGTAACACGTACCATCTGTGTCCTGAGACCTGCTGGGAGCTGTGATTAAGAGGACGCCAATGCCGATTCCCAGCCATTGAAAGAGCCACGACCTCTGGCACATCTTTCCCTAAACTTTACTGTTGGCCCACCTAGAAAAAAGGAAAAAAATTCTAAACATAAAGCATTCAAATTTCTTTTAAGTCACAAGATGAATGTGTAAAATCAATGGATTATGCGGTTAGCTTAGGCTACTTCCAGGGTGTTCATTATATGGCCAAGAATGTTGCATTATATAACCATAGCCATTGATATGGAGTTGTTCCACCATTTGTTCTTCCTTGGGGCTCTCGAAACATTGTAGTGACATTTTACAAACACTGGGACAACATAGTTCTTAGGTGGCTCTTGAAAGTTAGGCCTTAACTTGGTCCTTCCCAATCTCAGATCAGAATTCCAAACTTTGGTCCAACGTTGTGCGAATGGATGTTAATTGGTATGAATAAATGCTCCAAAGAAAGGTTCAAATGGTGTTGTTTTGAGGTTGTATACGCAACATTGTTTTTACATCATTCATTCAACTTTATCTTAATGTCGTTGTATCTGAAACATCAACTAACTTCCAAAGACCTCCTTGTCTGTCACACAATTGTTACAACTGTTCTGCAAGAATCATCCGATGTTAGGTTTCCCGCTGTGTTAGCTGTGGAGATTTGTTCTTATTTCATTCCAACAGCACAGGAGGTGGAGCACTGACATCAAGAAAGCCTTGTGCAAGATTAATGTTCCTGTTCATCCCAAAGGTGTTATCGCCACAAGTTTTATTTCAGGTACCCTTCCTGCCGCCAAGCCACCCATTTCCGCTGGCTTGGGATTGGCACTGAGGAGGTTCGACGGTGGCTGGGTATTTTATCCCGGCATAGGGGTAAGGGCCTTAAAAAGCAAAACAGCAAAAAAAGATGGAATATCATTATGAGTCTTACATTCAATAAGGATTATGTCATGCAAGGATATTCCAAAGAATCTTAAAGGGATAAGAGCTCGGTCAAATCAGCCTTAGACAACATGATTACACCAGTTTTCTTATGATTATTGCTTGTTACGCTGTACGATAGCAGAGAATGTTAAATCCTTTAACAATAGACATATGATTACAATGCTCGTGGGAAGTGAGGCTTAAGGGCCTTGCCTAAAGGCCTAACACTGGCAACCAGACTGTGGCGAGGTTCGAACCCCTGACCCTCTGATCAACAACTCAGAGCTACCACTGCACCACTGTAATGATATATAATTTACGATTCCTTTTAAAGACAAAGTAAGGAGAAAAATCACGATGACTGTCTGCTGTAGCATGGCTTTTACATTCAGGCATATCTATCTATCTATCTATCTATCTATTTATCTATCTATCTATCTACTGTAACATATTTAGTAGTGGTCATATCTTTCATTTTGTTAATATTCTTAGTAATTAATAAATTAATTTAAATATTTTCTTTTTTTCTGTTTATATAAAAAAATATCAAACAAGAAAACTTTTGTAAAATAGTTTCTTTCTTTGTTGTTGTTCTTTGTTGTTGTTTCCAAACATTTCTTAACAAATCAAAGCTTTGGACAAAACACATAAGGATCAAAAGCCCTCTGCCTCTTCCTTTTTCTGCGCCCTAAAATTAGAGCCATCATTACAGAACGCGTTCGAGAGCATGAATGGCAGATTATGAAAAAAAGAAAAGAAGGAGAAATGGCATTTGTTGCACGTGTAACCTTTTCCGTTTGAAGCTAGCAGGAGGTCTGATAGCGTTCGCCAGGTCTAAACTCGAACATCCCAAAGCAAATAGCTTTGAAGTCCTGCTGCTTGTCTCGGCTCAGTGCAGTGTTTCCTGAATGAGACTCTCGGGGCAATGTGCTTTGACAAGGTTGGGATGGTAAGATGAGCTACAACGAGACAACAATATACAACGACCTTTGGTTTTGAAAGGCGCCAAAGCCACTGGAGGGGGAAAAATAAAAAAACGGTGCTGTAACAACCAGGTTTAGGACCCTGCGGTTATGATTTACTGTGCTATGGACATACTTTTCGCAACACCTGACTGTGAGTGATTGTCTTGTTATGCCGCAACCACGATTTCCAACACGACGGAAATTCATAGATGTGGGCATTATAGACAGCGAGTCATGGCTTCTGGCTCCAAAAGACTTTATCATCCACATACGGCCAAACAAGTTTATGACCTCATAAACCTGTTTAAATAAAAAAAAAGCACTTGATTGTCATGTTAAACATGGCCAGGAAACATACTGCTACAGTACAGTGCAAGTATGAGGAATAAAATAATGGATATAGAATATAAAAGTATACCAGCTCTGAGATCTTTTATTATCTTATATTACATATTATTGAATAGCTGGGTTCACACTTTACTGGTACTCGTATGTTGATGGAAAACACAACAGGTACAAAAGAACCAACCAACCATTATGATTCCTACAGTATATTCAATAAGGATTCCGTAAGGATATTTTAAAGAATGTTAAAGGGATAACAGCTCGGTCAAAGCAGCTTTAGAGTACGTGATTACAACAGTCTTTTATGATTATTTCTTGTTACGCTGTACGATAGCAGACTGTGTTCTCGACATCAGAGTTAAATCCTCTAAGAATAGACACACGATTATGACGTCCTGCTTACAACCGTGAAGCTCCGGCTTGGAGGAAGTGTGAAAAGGTTTTTCATGTTGTTATAATGCTAAACAGACTTGGCAAGATGAACTAAGTTGCAAGTTGCCAACTACATACTGTATACTCTATGCTCATTCTCAGTCTGTTATGGCCCTATAACAACCTCAAAAAAGGTTTTCTCTGGATTCTCTGGGTGGATTTGTGCTCGTTTACTCTTGTGATTATAAGAGCTTGGGTGATAACTGGCATGAAGTTCGGGTCCAGTTCATCCCAGTGGTGTTCCACAGGGTTGAGGTCGAGGTTCTGTACCCTTGGGATGCTTGAGTTCTTCAATTCCAACATTGCAAAGGACTGGTCCGTGTTTCCCCTAGAATTTTTTTTTTAAGCACGGCGGTAAGAGGATGATAGAGGTTTCGCGTGCAAGTGTTAAAATTTCTGGTTATTTTATTTTTTCGCACAACACAAGACTTTTGCTTGGTAATTTTCATGAGTGTCCTACAGAGTGGTGCTGATTTGGAAAGGCCAAATCCTTTATTATATCAGCAACACCTTGTCTATTGCATGACTGTAGTTGAAAATATGTCAGTTTTTGTGTTCTATTGATTTTTCCCAACTACATGGGAGGTTTCACAACTGTAATAAGGGCCAGTATGTATTGTTTTATTAGTGTACTACAGAGTAGGGCTGATTTGGAGAGGCCAAATCTTTTATTCAATAATTGTATTTTTAGAAGCAAATAATACATGACAGTCATTGACTGTAGACGTTTTGCGCTCGAATATCTTGCACAAATATAAGAATAGCTTTTAAATTACTTATATATAATATAACCCATACGAAGTTATCTAGAACATAATATCTTTGTTACTTATAATTTTATTTATTAGACAACTGGCTGACTTTTATTCTTACATCCTGATGGGCTGCACGTCGCTACATGTATCCTAATAAAACAAGGATTTTTGTACTTCTCTCTGTCTTATTCTAAACTACCACAATGATAATATATTTTCACACAACGTGCATAAAATGTGGATGAGGATTGTAAAGTCATTTTCATATTTAATTGGTTTAAACCAGGGAACAACACTTTGAACGTCAAGTGAATATTCAACGACGATTAAGTTTGTTTAACTGTGGTGAGCCGAAGACTGTAGTTACTGTAGCATTAGCTCGAGGAGATTCCATGCAGCAGCTTTATTCCAATAGTAATACACATAGACTGTACAAATTAGTTCGTAAATTCATGAACTGTAGAATATACAGTAGCAATCATGGTTCTTCTTGTTCAGTACACACATTGAGCTCTACTCTACCACAACAACAAAAAAAGATATGCAGTGTTTTTGGTACTGCCTCATAGCCACATTACTAAACTTCTGACTGCTATAGTGTATTGGACACTGTTCGCTTAAATAGATTTAAACCCCAGGAACACCAAACCTGCCAACGTGAGCAAGGCCCTTAGCCCTTACCTGCTGATATCTCCATTCACTCATCTTCTATACCACTTTATCCTGTGTTCAGGGTCGCGGGGACCTGAAGCCTATCCCAGGACACTTAGGGCACAAGGCGGGGTACAGCCTGGACAAGGTGCCAATCCATCGCAGGGCACACACACACACTCATTCACACACTACGGGCAATTTGGGAACGCCAATCAAACTCAAACTTTATTTGCCACATACACAGTCATACACAGTCAATCAACCTAACCTACATGTCTTTGGACTGTGGGAGGAAACCGGAGTACCCGGAGGAAACCCACCAAGCACGGGGAAAACATGCAAACTTCATGCACACAGAGACGGGAATCGAGCCTGGCTAGGAATTGAACCCAGACCCTGGAGGTGCAAGACCACAGTGCTAACCACTAAACCACCGTCACTCTAGATAAGGGGAACGACGTTTGTGCATCTATATATTCCAGTTTAAGAATTTCTCTAATTAAATTTACCCTTAAAATTTTTATACTAAAACTATGTGATTTAATCCCGTTTTCTTGGTTGAGTCAGCTAATTGAAACAATGGATTGGTTCTCGATTTAGCTTCGTTAAGTTTTGAATTTGTGGACAGCTGGTACTGTCACTTATCAGACTTGAAAGTGTTAGCAGGAGCAAAAAAAAAATGTTTGTTTGAAGGAGACATGTCATGTCAGATCTTTAAAACATTACATGGTTTTTTCATATTTTAAAACTTGTAAAAAAGAGAAAAAACAAGATTGAGACAAACCAGACAAATAAACATTCCAGTACTGAATTGAGAATTGCAATAGGCAAAAATCTAATGAAACCGTCTTCCTATGATTCACAACTCTATTCTAGACAGTTGTATGTTTCTGACTTTAGGTCAACAAAGCTGTTTTTCAATCTTGTTTTCCTTCCATATCCTTTTTGCCCTCTTGTAATAGAACTACGATGAGATAGCAGAGCAACATTTTTCCTACTGCCACAGTTAAATATACTGTTCTCTTCTCCAGTTCTGTATTTCTGACACCTACTGTAGAGGCACTGCTTGTCAACAGGCAAGCCAGGCTAATGCTAAGGGCCCATGCAAGTACATGTCCCCAATGGCTGACAAACTATAGCAGTTTATAACCTGATCTCCCTGTGGGGGCCCCACCTAAAACCACTTCTGGTGTGTGTCGTGTGCATGGTTCTGTAACGTAAGAATTACACCGCAGGCCATAAAATAAAGTATCCTTCCAAAAGTGAAAAAAAAAAGAAAAACAAGAGGGAAAAAAGGAAATGAAGCAAAACAGGGGGAAAGTGGAGCAGATAATGACCATTACATACAATCGTAAATTAGAGATGGGAGGAAAAAAAAAAGTTCAGTGGTTTATCGCCATTCTTTTGTGTGGCACTTTATGTATTGTATAGAAAAATGCTCAAAGCCTACCATACAGATTTACACATAGCAGGAGCAAATTATTTGTGAAGTTTGTTTGAAATTGTGTCAAAGTAATAAAAAAATATATATATTAATTAGGATATTTAAAAAACAACATATTCATGATATTAAGGATATCATGATGATGTATCAGGCGGCCCCAGGGGTCCCATCCCTATAGTAAATATCTAAATGCTGCCAGTCTAGCCTCAACAACATGGGAGAGACACTTGAATAAATAACTTCAGTAGCATCATATTAATGCATTAGTTCTTTCTTGGAGGTTTAATATTAATTAACATAACTAGCAGAGCATCCTACATAGTGTGTCCAGCTCTGCTGGCCCAGACCAAGTCTACTGCCTCTGGGACTCAAAGTCGAGACACAGCCATCAGTCAGTCGACTTTTTAACTTAACTAGTGGGCTAAAAGAATGCAAATAAGCAATTAACAAATAAAAGTATTAGCACTCTACAACCAGTTAACTTACCAAAAAACATGGTTTTACTGCTAGCGTAACATTTCATATGTCATTATATATGACACCAGCAATAAAATGATTTCAAGTGGGAAAAAGGGAAACTTGAACAATATTTTTTAATGGAATGTCAGTTATCTACTGTAATCACAGACGTGTCCTACTGGGCTAATCGTCAAGCTATGAATGCTAAGTTACTGTAGGACATTTGAATGCAAAACGTATACTCTAAATTCCTAAGGTGTACTGCTGCAAGTTTTTGTGGTGTGTGTATTTTATTGAATTTTCCATATCTGTAGTGTAGGACTAGTGGTTTTACGATAGCGAAAGCTGTAAATTTTCATTATGCTGTAAATGTAAAAACCTAACTAGCCATAGTGCAGGCTGCAGTATATAAGTTTAATCTTTTGCATTGGAACGATGTTAAATTACATTGTCCCCATCAAGTGAAACATAAATAATAAAACAATGAAAAGTGAAAACTTCATCCAAGGAGAACATTTTAAAGGGGAAATTTGAGGAATCCTAATTCTATAATGTGGAATGATTTTAAATTGCCTATATAAACACCTTTAAGTGTTTATATCCAAGTGTTATCCACGTTCAGATTAACGTGCCCCCTCTGAACGTGGATAATGGTAAGCTTGGGAAAAAAAATGTATATATTCATATAAAAAAAAAAAATTGTTGGTGTCAGGTTCTTCATAAGATAATGATAATGAATCCTAGTTGGAGATCCCCCCTAGAATCGGCACTGCTGACACCGGCAGAACTTTTGTTGCCTTCGGTTGCTGCGGCGCTAAATCGGTTGCAGGTGAGCACAATCCCGTTTGAACTCATCTGACGACCACAGAGTCCCTTTTGATGTGTGGTTTATGTCTGCGACAGCAAAATCCGGCCAGAAATCATGCCGTTTAAACCAGACTTCAGTCAGTGTTAGTTAGTGTTCCCTCCGGTTACTTTACCTGATCATTAAACATAGTCCTTGCTCATCACATTTACAAGAGCTTTTGAACAGACAAATCTAATTTCACTCGTTTCCCACTTTCACTGATTTTTTTTCCTACAGGACATTAGGAGCTTTTTGTTGACTGTCGTGCCTTGAGAGTGAATAACATTCATGAGACGAACAAAAACTCTAGACTTAATGGCCATAAGGCACCTTATCAACCTCGTCATCACTTTCAACAATGGTTGGCACAAAGTTGGAAAAACACGATTTAAGAGAACATCTTTGTATGCTGTACAGTAGGATTACAGATTCCGTTTACAATTCCCATTAGAACTAAGAACCCTAAACCTGTTTCTGTGGACAATGCAATACATGGTTTTCTTAGATTTGGAGAAAAAAAACACAAAGGTCCTGCATGAAGTCCTGACCCCAAGCCTTTCCAAAAGTGTGGAGGTTATTATAACAGTAAACAGACCAAAATCTAAGGCTAAATCTGAAATAGGATGTTAAACATACTGTACACCGATCTTGTGCTGCCAGGCCCCTTGGGGCATGATACCACAAGACCTCTGGGGGTTTGCTATGTCGTCGGGCACCAGGATGTTAGCAGCAGATCCTTTGGGGGCTGTGGGTTGTGAGGTAGGGGTTCTGTGGATCAGATTTGATTGTCAGGAGCAATGGGTGCTTAATTGGATTGGGATCTGGGGAGTTTGGAGGCTGACTCGACACCCTTGGGCTCTTTGCCGTCTGTGGTGCTCTGCGTGTTCTGATTCCTTTCTATCATGTGTTGAATTGGCTTTCTGTGGAGTCCTTGGCTACCAATGATCCTGTCAGTTTATAATTAATGTTAATGTTTTAATGTTATGACTCATAAGTGTAGGAATATGACAGTGAGGTGTCCACAAACTTTTGGCCACACAGTATAGCAAATCTGCTGATGAGTTAAAAATACAAATCCATCATGCACATGCTCGTAGTCCAGACTCTGTAATGTTCCTGTCTTCTAATAAGCTAATGGCCTAGCACTCTGCGCTCCCCTTTTGACTTCAGTCCAACAGGAGCTCTTGTCGGCTCGCGCAGGCACCCAAGGTCAACAATTTCTCAAAATGGTTTGTGTCTTCCAGTACAAGAAACTGTCATTTCAGTATACAGTAAATGCCATCAAATATCGTATCATGAGAGAAAAGAGAAGTTTCGGAAGATTTTCAGTGAACACACCAACCACAGGCAAGGGACTGATAAGGCTCCAAATTGTCAAAATTGCACCTGCAACCAAAATGTGATAAGAAAATACCATATCGCATCATATCATCTGGGCTGACTTGTTTCCGTCTATTTCGAGTCGCTCAGGAGAGCGGGACCTCTATTATTGTGGAGGTTGTCGAGCGTCCGCGATGAAATCAGTCAGCTTCGGCTGTGAAGTAAGCAAACAGCGCTTCTGACAGCAAAGCCGTCAACACACCTAATCCATTACTTGCTGTTGTCTAGGATGCCTCTGGAGCAGCGCATCATTACCTCCTGCCATGAAGTGGATAGAACACAACAGTTGGAGAATAATGAGGCTGACAAGGAACGTAGCGCAACGGAACTGCAGGTAGCATTGACTGATTACTCTAGAAGACTATTAACCTATTGCAGAATCAACGGGCATTACATTCTGCACACACACGCACGCTCTCTGACGTACTGCTGGGTTCAACTCTACCAAGAGAGCTTTTAAAATCTAAATGTGAATCAAAACACACACACACACACACACACACACAAACCTCTTTATTTCTCACTCAAGGGTGCCAGCTGCTTGAATTTACCTTTTATTAGCTTTTACGACAGGATCAGAGATTCAAGAAGCGTTGGAGTCTCGGTGAAGCCGGATTTCATTTATCCATGGTTTGATGGACAGACACCAGTTAAAAATGTCACAATGACTCACTAGGATTAATCTTATTCAGGGCTCATTTTGGAATTGCAGCTGCAGAGAGTCGTACAGGGAACTAAGAAACCAGTATTGCTTTCGTTCTACAAAAAAAGCGGGGGAAAAAAACAAATTCATTTGACCGTGATATTAGTGGAGGGTTTTTTCTTTTCCATATGTGTATACATTTTTTTTTTTATACTTTTTTTTAGTGTCATGTGATAGTTCATAGTGCAATCTGAAAATACTGGGCATTGTCTTCCTGTCCCAGAGAACACCAACATTTTTTTTTATTGCCTTTATTATGACCACCTTATGTAATGTCACATTTATTCCCATCTGTTTTTGTGTTTCTTTTGTTGTGATTCTCCCTAGTTTTTTTTCTTTGCATGATATTGGGAAATAATTTGACTTATCTAAAACACACTAGCTGTTTCCATAGGAAACATCTCCTGGGTCTTTGAGTAATGAGAAGCTGCTCACTGGATCAGTTAGGGTTACAAGAATTACTGCCAAATGAAACGTATTAATCACTGCAGTAATTATCCAGTCGGATTCTCATAAGTATTTGCTTATTCAAATCCAAAGACAACTCTTTTTTTGGCCCAAAGTGTGTACAGTGATCTGATAAAACATTATACCCAGTACTGTGCAGGTTCCCCTTATGTCACCTGGCCAACTCCACAAGACCTTTAAGGGTATGCTAGTGCTAGGTACAGCTAGTGTCTTTATCAAAACATGTTTAATATACAAGCTGATTGCGGAAAAGTAAACACGATAATTTTATTTGTTTCAGTTTTAAAAAGAGCACTTGCTATCCATGCATGATAAATAATCTGCTTAGGAAAACTGTTCTAAGCACAGCAGATTGCACTTGTATGATGAAAAAAGTAGTACAACAGGTTATGCAGCTAAAAAAATAATTTTACACTATATGCTACATTTAAAGTCAGATATTTTTTTTATTTATAAAAACCCATTTCCATGAATTAACAAGTTTAAATCAAATGCAAAGTAAAGTCGGTATTATATATGTAGTTTTATTTATTCCAATGTGTATGCTGATGTTTCTGTATTTTTGTTAAACATTAATATTTTTTCAGGCAGTAACAGTCTGGCATTTCTAGTTTCTAGTGTGGTAACAAATTAGCTTTTTGATCCTTCAAGCGCTGAACAGAAGGGAAGATCAATATCGTTCTACGCTTTTTGTTGGTGTGCGGCATTTTGAGATGATCCCTAAATCATTCGTTGCGCCGTAGAGAATAATGGTGTTTATGCTTTTAAACATGTATAATTTAAGGCGGATGAGGCTTAAAGACAATGTAGAGAGGAAATATATCTGGGTATCTTATTCACGGGTTTATTTACGCAGCTATTGAATTCGGAAATGCGAATATAAAACTAACTTTACCGCGGACACAAACCGGGTCAGTAGCGTACTGTATGTAGTGAGCATAATAACGTCAATAGATACATTTGTTACATGGACCACAAAAAAGCAGGTTATTCAGCATCATCAGCCTAAATAACAAAAAAGCCAGCCGAAAAGACAATATGATGCAGCCTACTGTATGTTGCGCTTGGATTCATGGTGGGGATGGTGGGGTAGAGGAGAGACCTGTGCGTGTTTTATGTCTTAAACCGCTGGCAGCAGACAGCATGAGACCAAACAAAGGAGGAAGACACTTAGAGACCCCCCAGTCACATTAATAAGCCACTCGACTTCTTTGAAAGTAAGCCTGTTATATCAATTGCACAGGTTTTGAAATTGATATTTCAATAAATAGTAAACTTGGCCGATTTCATTATCATTTTACATGACAAGTGGGGCTTGAAAACTCAACCATCCCCTTAAGTGGGGAATGACGGAAAATGTTTAAGAGGCAGAGACAGCTCTCGCCATGATGGGACGACCAGAGGTCTTACAGTTGAGCTTCGAAACCTGTAACCCTAACCCAGTCTTCAGGAAACCTGTAGATGACATCGCGGAGGGTTTGTCCAGTACATTTTTTGGGAGGGGCTTTAAGGGTTGAAAAGATGAGGACGTGGCCAGATAGGGGTCCAAACTGCATGTACGTACATGTTACATCAATATGACTGATAAGACATCAATCTTGTCTTGGCGAGGTACACAGCTGATGACTACACCAGTGATTTTGAATCATCAACCTGGTTTGGAGAAAAGCTTTATAAAACAAATTATACACCATCATGCACCGTATAGTGCGGGAACACACACCTGTGCTTCCGCTATCTTAAAATTCAATGGCTGTCAGTGCTGTATACTGTGCAGGCCAAACACAAAATTAACTTTGATCATGACCCTTTTCCTGACCTCCGTATAAATCTTAAGGTGCATTTCCAAAGAATAAAACATTTTTACAATGCATCTCTTTTAGAGACGTAATACGTGGCGTTGCTTTGTTGATGCCGCTATATTGACGGTCCAGTGCAACTCAGTGACCGTGCCAGAGACTTGCTGTGTGGTGAACGCCAAATTTTCCGTGGGATGGTAAATGAGACTGTTTTGATCACCCTGATGAAAAAAAAAACTTACCCAAGGTGGTAAATATTTTTTTAACATGATCATTGTAATCCGTTTAAAACAGTCTCACCCGCAGGATGATGGTTATTACCCGAAGTGATAAACATTAAATATCAAAGCTGTCGTGCAAAACCTTTTAAATATTACAGACAGTGTCTAATAAATTTATTCCACATGTCTGTCATGAATGTACGCGCTTCTACCAGCTTTTTTTTACAATGCAAATTAGCAGGAAGTGCTCTCTTGTCAATTTGTCGTTGCACTTTGGTTTGACCCTCCAAGGTAAAATAAACCTCTCTTACTTTTTAACAGCAGGGGAAAGCTATAAGTGCATGACATATACAGTAGACACATTTATAGAACGCATATGAATGTCAAGAGCGGTGGTTCCTAACCCTGCCTCAGGAGGACCGTCTATTCAGAAAAGCACATCTATTCAGAAAAGGCTGTTACTTGCTGGATTAGTTAAATCAGGTGTGCAGGGAGCATTAAAAAGACTAAAATGTGCAGGGCAGGGGGTCCTTCAGGACAAGGGCTGGGAGGCACTGACCTAGAGTGTAGCAGCTTACCGACACGCATAATCTGAGGAAGAACGTTAACTTTGTTCACAATGGCTGAGGGAATTAAGTCCAGCGGTGAGCAGTTTAATTCGATGCAAAAGCAAACAGAGAGATCAGCAATAATATTAACACATTAGCCTTGATTATCAATTATAAACCAGTAAACTTGTAACAGAATTATAGACACCCCAAGCTCACAGGGACCAAAGTCCAGCCTATCTGATCCGGTCCCACAGAAAAATCAATGCAGCCCAAAATGCCGAAAAAAGTAAATGTCACGATGGAGAAAAAAAATGCCACGATGGAAAAGTATCAGAACACCCAGTGCATCACAGCCTGGCATGCATGGGCCTTAGCCTTGTTTGATTGTACGCATGCTGTGTATGTCTGTGTTTGTGCTTGTGCGTGTGTGGGTGAAAGTCATACTACAAAGTAGCCCCCTCCCTCCTCTTTAATTTGAGAAGAGAGAGGGGGCTACTGTGTAAGACAAGAGGAGGGAGGTAGGAAAGAGGGAGGGAGTCGTCCTACAATGTAGCCCCCTCCCCCCTCTCGTCTTCCGTTAGCTTCACATGCACATGTGCGCGCACAAACACACACACTAACGGAACCACTGCTCTGTCGAGATTCTTTTCAAAGGTAAAGTTTAGGTTAATTTGTTTCGTTTTTAACTTTATATTTTGTATTAATAATTTTATATAAATATTTTTTGGTTGTGGAACGAACCATCAGAGTTTCCATTATTTCTTATGGGGGAAAGTGGCTTTGATATAGATTTGTGTAGTGTTTTAATATACAAGCACACTTAAAGAAAGAATTATGCTCGCAATACACGGTAAAATTTTGAATTTTATTGTTATGGTTGATTGGTGTACTGTAAATGGGAGTGGAACAGGATATATATTTAAGGCTATTAAGTACGTATTATAGCTTAAAAGCACTCACTCACTCATCTTTTTATACCGCTTTATCCTGTATTCAGGGTCGCGGGGACCTGTAGCGGGCAATTTGTGAACGGCAATTAGCCTAACCTGCATATCTTTGGACTGTGGGAGGAAACCGGATTACAGAGGAAACCCACCAACACGGGGAGAACATGCAAACTCCATGCACACAGAGACGAGAATCGAACCCGGATCCTGGAGCTGCAAGGCGACAGCTAACCACTACAGCACCGTGCCGCCAGCTTAAAAGCAAGCGGGTTATATTTTTAGATCTGTATAAATTAGAATTTAAACATGCTTTTAACATAAGGCTATTTTTGACTGTACACTAGTCATATGGAGAACTATTATAAATTATTATCACTTTAAATTGTAGTCCTACAGTTTGACAGAAAATGTGATAGTAATTCTGGTATATCACACATGCATTTAATTTAAATTGTGAACATTTAGCGTTGTTTAAAATTAGTGTCTTTATGATTTATACGTTAGCTTAGATAAAGCATGAGTGAAATACTTCTGTTGCGAAGCTGCTGACCTGACAGACTCAGGAAATCCTTTTCCTTCGAGCCATTGGGCTTTTCAACACCTCTCTACAGGGGCATGGGAATGTGAACTGGGAGATCTAGGCTTAAGGATTAAATGCTTCTGCTATACACATCACTGTGAAACCTGCATAACTCTCTCATGTGTTTGCTTCAGGGTCTGCTCACTACTCTCACTTAGTATTACATATTATGCCATTACGCAGAAACTCGGTCAGTGCCACTTCCATGCTGTTCTTTGCCCAATTACTACTATTGGCACTGTTGTCACTGCATTTCACTTATTAGTATTATTTATTTATGCCTTTTTTAAGTATTATTTAAATATATTGGCTTTTTTATATTATTTGTAAGCATTTTGTTCATGAGCTTTCCATTTTTAGCATTTTAATAGTAACGTTGGTGATGTATATGTACAGTGAACAAATCACTGTACATATAGTGCTGCTTGATAGCTAGAATTAATTTTGGGATCAATTAAGTATTTATCCAAGTTTCGAAACTTAGCACAAGGACTAAGCTCTATAGAGATATCATTATGTGTACCAATCTTACTATAGGTTTAATAAAGTTACAGCTGGCCTATTGCCCTGCTTTTCTATCACTTTTTTTTTTTTTTTTTTTTACAAAATCAGGAGTGCCGATCATTAAAGAACTTTAAATCATCAAAATCAAAACACACAAAGTTAACAGTCATGAACTAATATATAAGACCTTTTAACCACAGGTGCCTCAGACTGTTAAGACTGTGGGCTACTCTTTGGAATGTCGAGGGGTCAAGCCCCGGCCCCGCCAAAGCCACCACTATTGAGCCCCTGAGCAAGGCTGTTAATCCTATGTGCTCCAGGAGCGCTCTGTATCCTGGCTGACCCTGTCGTCTGACTCCAGCTTCCCAACTGGGATATGCGAAAAAATCATTTCACTATGCTGTAAGGTACATGTGACAAATAACTGCCTCTTAATCTTACACTACTGCAAAACATAAGACTATAGAATCGAGCCAACATTCTGTATACTGAAAACAGCAAATGCATGACAATAATTAAGTCTTAGCATTATGAAAGAGCATCCCTAATCAATTTATAATAAAGAACTTTATGATGTTATGAGTTCTATAAACAGGTCGATACATCCAAACATTCGTACCGTACAGACATAAATGGACTTCATCACTGTTCTAATCCAAGAACCAGACTTGAGAAGTTTGTAAACTGAAAGACATGAAATATGTCTTTGCCTCAGGCATTTATATCAGGAAAAAAAAAGTCTGTGGCCTTGTAAGCCCTGGATCTAAACCTAAGACCTGACATGATGAAGCCTCGCAGGGCTCGGTCTAAAAGACTGACGCTTGACCTCCATCAGGAGGTGCCTCACTCCACCCCGTGTCTTTGTCAGATCAAACTCAGGACCCCGAGGCGGCCTGGGTGTGACATGTGACATTTATTTTAAACGACAGGCCATCTGGATGTCATGATTTAGCCTGCTCTGAACGGAAAGGGACACCGTGCCTTGTTAATGTCGTCTTGTTTGATGAGGAAAACCGGGTATTTCGCTTGCAGAGAAAGAGCGGAATAAACCCTGTTTAAGTCCTTGTGTTTAATGAGACAGCCAGGGAAGCCGTGACAACAGCGGCGAAGTCAGCGATGAATCAACAGGCTGGTGAGAAAAACCATGCAACATGATGGGCATTTCCATGGGGCATAAACGAGTAAAGACAACAGATGTCTGGCTTTTGGCGACTATGAAGTGAAAACACGCAGCCCTGTCACCGCCATGTTAAGAGGTGTGAAGAAAATGTTCAGAGGCTGTTACTATTTATTCTATATTGAGGCAGGACTGCGTGAAATGTGAAAATAAGCTATATGAAGAGCTATGTTCACGGTGCAATACTAAGAGCTTGTTTTCAATTTACAAGCCCACAGTACTTTATTTATTTATTTGTATTTATTTATTTTTTTACGCACAATATCTGCCATCAGAACAGATTATGCTCCTGACCTGAGCCACATGTAAGTATGAAACGAAGATTATGGCTACTATAAAATTACATTAAATTAAATATGATTATTATTATTATTATTATTATTATTAATAATAATAATAATAATAATAATAATAAGGAAATACCCTTCAATCGTGTTTAGTTTTTATTATAGCACAAAATGTGGCCAGTTCATGTTTGAAAAAAAAAAAAATGCTCCCAGATCCACTCTTTCACAATTTACCCAGATCATAAGACTGTCTCCAGGGGCTCGTACAGTGGACACTATGAATGATGTATGCATCGCTTCATGTGCTTCCATACGTATGCTGACTTGCCTATCACTCTGGAATAGGGTCAATCTGAACCCATCAGACCACATGACCTTTTTCCATTGTTCAAAAAGCAATCTTTATGCTTCCTAGCAAACTGAAGCTTTATTTCTGATGATTCTCACTAACTAGTGGTTTTCTTATGGCCATACAGCTGTTTAGTCCCAATTCTGTAAGTTTTCATCACATTAGGTGTGTATTGAGATGTTCTCACTTTCACTATAAAACATATCTCAGTTTTGGTTCTTAATGTTAGTTTTTTATCATGCAACTATTTTTTTTTTTTTTTTTACCACATTCCTTCCACAAGCTTGACAGTTCTGCACTATACAGTACTTACAGGTTTTGATAATGTGTTAAAGGGTTCAAATCTCCACTAAAGTTGTTTTTTTATTTTTTTTTGCTTGATGAGCCCAATAATTTGAACCTTCTGAAATAGCATTTTTGGTTTTTGCCAGGCAGTGTATTTCTACAGCACTTTTTTGCCTTCAACTGTTAAAGTTGTGGGGTAGAGGAAAAAAGCTGGCTAGTGGGTAGGAATGGTCAAAATGTTATTGTTGTTGTTGTTGTTCTTTTGGCTGCTCCTGTCAATGGGTCATCATAGTCTACCAATCGATTCATACACACCTTGCCACAGGTTTTTCCTGGCACAACCCCCCTACAGTATTTTATCCAAGCTTGGGTCTGGCACTGCATCCAGTGGCTGGGGTTTGGACATTGGCTGGAACCCGAATCTCTGCCTTTCCAATGGCAGGTGAGAAACACACCACTGAACCACCAATGCCCTACAAACTGTCCAAATGACTCTCCAAATTCATAGGAAAGATTTGGTCAGATAAATGATGCTACAGTATGTATTTAATCTGGATTTTAAAACAAGCTATTGAGATAGAATGTTCTTTTGCACACTGCTTCATAAGCTTTATAAATAACATAAATTCCAAGAACAATAAAAACCTGACTCCGTTTTGCTTCCTATGACTAATCTGACATTTTAAACATCCGGCTTTACGTTTTTTCCTCCTTTTTGTGGGAAATGTGATGAAGGGCAAATCCCTTGAATGGAGCTGTTTATTTCCTGCATGTTGTGCAGCTACATTCATTAATGTTGAATCACTTTAAGTATCTGTTCATTTAAATTATAAATATGTCAGTAATTTAAATGTTACATGTAGATCTAGCGTGAGGCCAGCGTTCATTTCTATGGCAACAGTCTTAACTACAGTACAAAATACAGCGCTATATAAAGTCAGCCGGTTGAAAAACAGGACAGCAGGGTTCAGGTTAAAACCCCCATGTTTTCTGGGACAGATGCTTTAAAAAAAGGGGACAGTCCCGGGAAATGGTGACAACCCTAATTAAACTGAGGTAGCCAAACTGACCTCTCACGCTGTGCTAAAAAACGTATTTAGGAAACACTAGATGGCGTTCAGCTACACTATACTTCCACTAATTGCAGCATATTTGTCAACACTTTCACCTAACTACAATTTTTTAATATAAATTTAGTCATATTTGAGGCTAAACATTCCACCTCTGCACTGCTCTGAATTTGTTTAACAGTGATTTCAATATCTATATTTACACAGAGAATATTTCTTCAATACCACTGAAATCATTCTGATTAGAGATTCCAGTTTAACTGTTTACATGGACTCTGATCTGATACGATGTGTGTTTTATGCGCTCCAAAAATTTACTCAAAAAGAACATTTAATGAAGTGCACATGGTGGTTCTGCCAGCCATGAGGCGTTTAATCTACCGCAAATATACCAGAAGAAGAAGAAAAAGGATAATTTTCTCCAGCTTCAGGTTAGTTTAGCCTTCCCATCTTTTCTGATTAATCCCGTCCTCTGACTTAGGGTTGGTTACAAGAGTTCGGTCTCACCTATGTTTGGTTAAATGCTTTAACACATTTACCACCGAGAGAGAAAGAGAGAGAGAGAGCATATGAGACATATAAGAGACAAGAAAGAAGCCCAGTCGACATAAATCAACTTCCAGATAACCTCACCTGAATGACTGAGAATCTTCACAGTCATATGAGAGAGCTGTTGTAAGATTTTATAATATGATGTAATTTTTTTCATGCCCATAAAACAACCCCCTCATTGCACTTCCTGGGTGGTATTCACAAAGTATCTTAGAATTCTCTCAGAGAGCTCCTACTGTATCTTAGCTTAAAAAGTCCTAGCTGGGAGTCCTAGACTAAAAGTGATTTAGGAAACTTCTCAGAGCAACTCTGCGTAAGTACAAAAACCTTAATCTCAGTGAGGAAGTGTGGTTGACTCCCTTGCTAGGGATGATTCAAACTTATTTTATCACCTGTAATCCATTTTAAAACTGATGGGAACAAAATGGCTCAGCTTTTACCAATTTACCTGATTACAGGACAGTTTATTTAAGTTGCACTTTTGGATGGTATGTACTCTACCTAACAAGCCAAGATAGATAGAAGGATGTTAAACAACAAGAAAACCAAATTGGACAGTGTTAACGTTCAGTGTTTCTGCCATTTTGCCCACTGCTATAGAAACTCTTAAGCCTCTTAAAAAGTCCTCTCTACTCTTAACAATTTTTACCTTAGGAGCTGTTTTTAGGGCTAAGATGTTTCGTGAATCATTTTTATCTTAACTAAAATTTAATCCTAAATTTAAGGGAAAATCCTTTTTTGTAAGTCGCTCTGGATAAGAGCGTCTGCCAAATGCCTAAATGTAAATGTAAATGTAAAATCCTAAGAAAATGTCATAATTCTAAGAATTTTCTTAGAATTTCGTCACTAGGAGCAACTTTTAGGCTTAAGAAGCTTTGTGAATACGGGCCCAGATCTCTTGATGACTTACATGTTAATGACTGGTTCTTTTAAAGTACAGGAATCATGTGACACAGGGCACCTGGCCAAAAGCTTAAATTTTTTCTGTTTATCTGCTGATAATAAGCAAAGATCATTAGACACACTTTGTGCATGGATGCGTTTGTCCATCTCTCTTGAGTATCGATGTGCATCGAAGTGTATCGAAGTGCAGCGGACACAACAAGCAACAATTCTTCTGTTTTTTATTCGTCTTAAACCCTAAAACAATTTGGACACTCGTCTTAAACCTAACAGCTGTTCTCATATGATTTTTGATGATTCGGGAATGAAAGCGAAAAAGTCACCTAATGTTACTCGAACGTGGAGCACAAGTGCGCGTGTTTTACTTCTCCTCTCATTCCTATCGACAATTCATTCCGATTGGGTCAGGCTGTTCTTTTTGGGTGTTTATTAAAACCAGAATTTAATACAAAAAAAAAAGCACTAATTGAATAGTCGATAGCTAATACGGTATTATCATGTGTCATGTTTGGACACACCATCTAATTTCACGGTCTTTCTTGATAATGATTTCTTTCTACACTGTAAAACGATGCTGAAGGCATCCAAAGTATTCAATAATCTCCTTTGAACAGTTATTATTGAGATGTATCTGCTACTTGTGCTCTGTAAATCTTCATAACAGCTCTAATCTGAGGTGCTGTTTGTTAATTGGTGATCTCTGAGGCTGGTGACACTAAATTAAGTTCACTGCAGCAGAGGAGAAGTTGGTCTTGCTTTCCTGTGAAGGTCTTCATGAGAGCCAGTTTCGTCATGGTGCTTGATGGGTTTTGCAAATGCACTCGACACAATACTGTTCACAAGAACAGCTGACCATCATGCCTTAAAATAACAACTGACGGTTGTTGTTATTTTATTACCTAATGTTATTTGTGATACTTTATGAATCCAGTATTGTTCTAGATTGTAGAAAATTAATCCAAACTTACAGTATGTCTAACTTTACCCGGTACTGTAGGTACTGATTCGATTCATATTGCAATTCTGTACAGTAAGTGTCACGATTTTAATTCCATATTTCATTATAATTCTAAAAGAACTTAGCAAAGTTTTTACTCGTACCAATGTATAAATAGTTTAGAGTGCACCACCTGTAGGATTACAGAGGGGTGGCAACATAAAAAAAAAAAAAAAACATAACTAAATAGATTTTTTTTCACTTTTCTATTAAACACCTAATTAATTTTGAGTTTGTTCATCATCAGTGTCTTCTCTTTGCTTGTGGCAGGTTTTCATTAAGGATTCATTAAACCAGTGACTTTCTTTTTCATCCAATAGCAAATAATATTAAAAGTTGTATGCTTTTATATTTTAAAATTATTTATTTATCTAAATGATTTAATTAAAAAAACACGCATATAACTTATAACACAACTCTCTCTCTCTCTCTCTCTCTCTGTCTGTGTTTCTGCTTGCCTGCCTTATTCTTGGAATGTGTGTGGTGTGTGTATGTGTGTGTCAAACTGGCAGACGGAGACAGATGGTAAAAGAAACAGTAGTTCCTATCCTGCACATCAATATTACATCCTACGACGTTTTATTTTTCAATGACACACTCTGTTGATTAAAAACACACACACACACACACCGAGGAGTTGTACATCCGCTCGGTTCTCGCTCTGCGCCTTTTTCAGATTTGCTTGTGCAAGACGCATACAGAAGCGCACCATGCATTGAAAATGAACGGACAACAGCTCCATCATTTTGACTTTCTTACATCTTTTATTCTGTTAGGCTTGTCCACTGACTTCAGGCTTTATTTCCTGGTGCTGTTTTAACTGTTTCTGTTTGGCCCGTACAGCTTGAGATGCCATTCAAGTGCTGAGTCCACTGCGCAGCTAACCGCAAAAGAACCTTCTGAAAATCCCCATCAATCTGTCAAAATCTACAAACCTGACTTGCATAAACCCGCTTGTTTAGTTGAGCTTATACAGTAGTGACTATTTGAAAGTGTTTCTTTTTTTTTTCTTTTTTTTTTCTGTTTCAGGCTAGTCAGCTGTCGTCTCACCTCTAGAACAGGCGTGTATTTCCGTGCATGTTCAAAATGTCTAATGTAAGGTGACAGTAAGAGGCTTAAAGTCAGGTGCAATCTGATTAAGTTTCCTACACTGCTCCAGTCCTCTCGCTAACGGTGTTTAGGACACTGTGTTACAAATATCAGCCTTGTTCATTACTTTGTTAATCAGTCAAATTTCCCATAAGCCCCTAGCAGGGGTAACACTAAGTTAAGCTAGGTTAAGACTTTATCTGTGTAGCGAATAACAGGGCTCCCATAGAGAGAACAGTCAATGGATCACATTCCTGAACACCCTCTTCCAGCATGCATGGCACCATCCTGATAACCTTATCTGGTTTGCTATCTTAAGGGGGACGTCTGTAAAACTAAGAAACTTCACAAGGCCAGATGCTTTGAAGTAGACCCCGAAACTGAGGGTGTAAATCGGCGATCCGGTAAACAAAGAAGACAGTTTTACAGCTCCATCCCAAGCTGGGGAGGAAGAGGCCTCATCACACCTGGACAGTCTCTTGACCTCTGGAAGACATGCCTTTCCATGAACAAAGGCATACGGCATGGACACTATTTTAAACATCTTTAAAGTGTGCCAGTAGGGCAAAACGTATTTACATAGATTTACTCAGGTCCTTTTATTCCTGTGTATATGTTTGATTAATCTGCATAACGTTCAAGGTGTAATCAGCATTTACAAACCTTTTTATTAGATAAAGGAAGGAATGAGTGGGTAAAATATGTAATGTTTGGTGTCAATCTCAAGCTGGCTTTATTTCAAGAATGTTGGTGAACATGGGTAATTGGTAGCATGAACAGAGCTCATGCAAAATTACTTTTTATAAAGTATTAAAAACTCCAACCGGATGGGTCACATGTGACAGCCGAAACACCTGGCTAATTTATGCACGGAAGGAGGAACCACGTGAGGTGTGGCTAAGCCCTGCAATCACATCCGATTGGATGAATCACCTGTGGGACGGACTAACCCCCAAGGGACAAAAACCCTCAGGAAGTCCACAATAGAAAAAAGAAGAGAAGATATCATCACAACTGCGACCTACAACATCTTCCAAGCAGCTCGGGCTTCGCCCTTGCGGGCGCTGCGCCGCCGCTGCTGGCGTCATCCGCTCTTCAAGAACTCTCAACGAGACTTCGTGCCAGAACTCCAAAGTCCCACAACGAAGGAAACCTCAGGAGAAGTTCCAGAGCGCAGCCATCGGTAACCAGGCAACCAACGCCTCACCGAAGGGCTTTCCTGACTGACGTCATCTCTACAACAGCGCACCAACCAACCAGCAACGCCGTGATTCCCTTCGCTGGAGGCGAACCAACGGATGAGAACGAAACATAACGCAAGTAAACAAACAATGCTGCATACCTTGCTGAAGTTGGTGCTCGTTTCATAACTAAACCGTAAGATTGAACCCAAGACTCTGCTCTTGTGACTTTCGTTGATCTAGTAACCAGTACTAGAATAACTTCATTCATTTTCGCTTGCCAAATTGTTTGTGTGTATGTGTGTGTGTGTGCACGTGCGTTCAAGTAGTGTAGTTTCATGTATCGTAGATTAGTCAAATAAATTCTCGTTTCTTTATAAAGTACTGTTGTCTTGGTCATGTATTTTAAAGTCTAAACATTTGCCCAGATCGTGTTACCTTGCTCATAAATTGCTAAATACTAGATTTTGTGTTATAGCTGTTGGCCATGTGATAACCAGAACTAGTAAGATACACTAAATTGTGCTAAACGCTGGACGGGTAGTCAATATAGTGTACGTTATAAATTTTGATTCAATTAATCAAATTAAACCGAATCGTTAAAGATTCGATACAACTCTGACCCAGAGCTAAAAATTACTTGTTAATGATGACGGATGCGTTGGCATTGTGTTCACATTAAAATGTCTATATTTATTGGTGGACAATGCAACCGTCATTCGTTGTCTTGATTATGTAAACCCTACGTATTAATGATGAAGAATGCCGGAAACTATTCATGGTCATTATTATGTTAAAACTCTACCTATACACAGTATTATGGTGGAGAATGCCGGCAGCTTTTCATTGTCATTATAACGTTAAAACGCTACATCTGTTACATATACAGTACTGCAAGACGAAATTTTGTCCTCGCATATACCAGCATAGCAGAGTGCAGGGTCAGCCATGACACTGCGACCCCCTGGACTAGACAGAGCTAAGGGCCTTATTCAAGGGCCCAACAGTGGCAACCTGGCTGAGCTGGAGTTTCAGCACGTTGTCAGCAGATTGTCTGGGTGCTGTGGGCTGTGGGGTGGGTCTTTCATAGATCAGATTTATTTGTCTGGTTAGATGCTTGATCGGATTGGAATTGCTTGGTTTTCCAGCTTTAGGTTCATTGCATTCTGGGACCCATGTGTTTTGGGCTGTGATGCCTTTCTTTCAAGGCCAGTATTGACTTTTCTGCAATTTGTGCTGCATTGGCTTTTCTGTGGGATTGGACGAGACAGACTGGCCTTTGGTTCCCTGTGGGCATGGGTGAGCCTTGGGTGCCCATGATCCTGTCACCAGTTTACTGGTGTATAATTAATAATCAATGTCATTTAATTCACCCGGCAGTGGTGTTAATGGTACTGTATGGCTAATCGGTGGAGCTTTCTTTCTTATAGAAACAGACCTACGTCTAGGCATCTGGAGTACAGTAAGTGCACTTTAACTTTACAAAGAATACTGTGTGTTAGAGTGTACAGTATATGTGTGTTTATGTGTGTTTGTATGTGTGTGTGTGTGTGTGTGTGTGTGTGTGTGAAGATGAAGTAAAACGAGAGAGAAGGAGGGAGGGGGCTACTGTGTAGGACAACTTTCACACACATGTGCGTGCACACACACACACACACACACACACAAACATACACACTAATGGAAATACTGCTCTGTCAATGCTCTCTCTGAAAACTGCATCTTTAACAAGTAACCTCTCTAATGATACTTTTACTTTACTCGCGCACACTGAAACAGAACGCACATGCACGGATGTTGACAATACTAGTGACGATCGCGTATGAGAGAGAAGAACCACTGGCTCAGTTTCGGAATATGACCATTTCTGAAAATTACATAATTCCTGGCCGGAGAATTATCACTTAATACAGCGTTATATTTTAAATAAACTTTTTTTGCAACTTTTTTGTGTAATATTTGGAACTTTTGCTCTGATATCAGGACTGAGCCAAATGCTGCCTGTTTATCTTACTGTTTTGTTTTCTTCTTTTTAAATCCAAGCGTCCAGCATTTGTAAGCAGCACACGCTGTAGGAGGTGTTTATCATGTAATGAAGGCTGTTTTTGTCTTCATATTGCTTAAAACTTTTTAAATGCATCAATTTATATTTTAATTAAAAAAAATGCATGTATATATGAACATGTTTTAACCCAGATTGTTAAATCTGGGTTAACCCTAACCCACACCTCATAGAGAACAGAGGCTGCTTTTCTAGTTGATAAAAATCTTTATACTGCACTGCAAATACTCATAATGATCACCAAGCATCCGGAAAGCGCTGGAGTAATTCAGCTCCACTAATCACCATTCCCGCACATTTTTTTCTTCTGAGTTTTTGTCACTTTTATTCTAGGTGTTGCCACGTTTAATTATTTGATCTGCAAGATCTGGCTCAGGTTTTATGCCTTTATTGTTGCAACCCGCACATTTTTTAACCAGGGTTGGGATCGGCAATGCATGCGGTGGCTAGGTTGTGTAGGACTTAGGGATAAGGGTCTTGCCTAAAGATCTAAAGGTCGTGACCCGGCGATGACATACAGTAGCACAAACCCTAGACCCTCTGATCAGCAACCCAGAGCCTAAACTGACACTGAGCCTCTGCTTCCTCAATCAGCATTCCTACATGGCCAAAAGGTTGGTTACTTATGGTATACTAAGGTATAATTACAAGCATTTCATAAGTGTCAAAGGCTTTTATTAAAAAATACATTAAGTTTATGCACAGAGTCAATATTTGCTACCATCAGCCCTGTGTCAAGTCAACAACAGTAAAGCATCAAGAAACTATTTATTTGTTGGGTTGCTTATCAGCCAAGGAAGTGGCCTCAATCCAAATTTTGCCTTAGAACACATCCATGAATAATGAATGGTACAAAAACATCCTCCGAGAGCAACTTCGTCCAAGCATCTGGTGAAAAAAAATGCATTTTTCTCTATGATGGAGCACCTCGCCATAAGGCAAAAGTGAGAACTAAGTGGCTCAGGAAAAAAAACATTTTGGGTCCATGGTCAGGAAACTCCCCAGACCTTGATCCCATTGAGAACTTGTGGTCATTCCTTAAAAGAAGGGTGGAGAAACAAAAGCCCACAAATTCTGACAAACTCCAAGCACTGAAGATGCAAGAATGATTGACAGCAGGGCAAGGGCGAATTGCAGAGGTCTTGAAAAAGAAGGGTCAACACTGCAAATATTGACTTTTTGCATAAACTTAATGTAATTGTCAATAAAAGCATTTGACACTTATGAAATGCTTGTAATTATACTACATCTGACAAATATCTAAAAACACTGAAGCAGCAGACTTTCATTCTCAAAGCTTTTGACCACTGTGTATATACAGTATACTGTATATCATAATGAATACATGTGAATAGAAACTAATTTGTTCTCCGTTACTCTGAACTATATTAAACTTTTGATGTATTTTGTTTATATCACAAAATATGAATTAAAGTATTTAAAAATACTTAATAATACAAAAATTATAAAACAATAAACAAAAATTTAAACTGTACAGGAGAGACACTAAATTTTTACATGTACATATTTATCTGGTTTGTGCACCTTACTTATGGAGACTCTCTGACGTGAACCAGCGGAAGAGAGGATGATGTGTGAGGAGGAGGTTAGTGTTAGAAAGGAGAGTCACCCAGTACCATAATAACACTGGGTAATTCTCCTTTAGGGTTTTTTTTTTTTTGTTGGTTTCTTGGCCTTTGGTTCGTACGTGGCAGCCATAAAAAAATTTATGCAGAGACATTTGTTTCTTCAGTGCTGCACACTTGCGCAACTGCGCTGCACAAAAAGGACACTGTGTTATCATTCATAAGGCATAGTACTCCACACATTTTAGTTCGGGTGATAGTTCTCAGCAAAGGTTTGGACGTCAATCCACTTTGCACGAAATTCTTTTATTATATGTGCGAAAACTGTTGCTGCGCGATGCACTCATGCCTTTGTTTAACTAATGACGGCAGCTTGGGATGGAGGTTTCTTGGCCGTGTTCCGAGGACAAATTTTAAGCAAATTTTTTAGTTGTAAACCGATTTGGATATTTAAACCTTGCATTGCGAGCAATTAGTTCCTGAAGCATGTATATCAATCAAAGCACTCGTATATCAAAGTGAATTTCCCCCCATAAGAAATTATGGAATAATGTGGTTTCGTTCCACAACCCAAAAATATTCATATAAAAAAATTATACAATATGTAAAGTAAAAATAAAACAAATTAAGCAGCACTTTACCTTGGAAAAAAATCCTGACGGAGCAGTGTTTCCGTTAGTGTGTGTGTGTGTGTGTGTATGTGTGTGTTTGTGTGTGCGTGTGTGAGTAAAGCTGAACATGCGCGCATGAATGTTGACTATACGAATGACATACGCGCACTGATACTGAGCATGGAAGAGGATTACCCACAATCCTAAAATGCGCAAGAAGGAAGACCCCATTGGCTCAGTTGTGATTATGTGACGCTCGGGAAACAAAGCGCATACATACTACTACAAGTTAAAATGTATCCTGTACTATCTTGTAAAATTTATTAAAATTTTGCTAGCCTTGCAAAACACTCACAAGCCAAAGTTCCACTGTACTGTAAAAACACAGTTCCTGTTAATGTCAGTGTCGGGAGAATTTGCATGACTGTTAGATAACACTTTGTTCATCTGGGATTGTGGGATTGAATATTAGTTTATTTGGCTGAGGCAAAGTTTTAGTATGCAGGGCTGCAGCTGAATTTTACCTTCTACAAGAATAGTTCTTATTACCACTAAAACAGTGAAAGAATCTGAATGTGATTCAGACCGACACTTCGTTTTCTTTTAATATGCAATATCCTTGTGTCCTTTTTCTTCCATGGAACAAACCTAAAAAAACCTCACATTAAATACCTCGCCGCACAGAATCGGTGATGCAGAAACCAGAGGTAAGTGCTCATTCTCAATGTGGTCTCAATGTCATCAACATTCCATTGCTTTACACAATTTCTACAGTAAAATTCAACTTTCAGGACTATTTATTTGATTGCTTTGCCTCCTAATGGCTACGATCACATTATATGCACATGTGATATCAGACGCACCGGTGCAAGTTGCCCTCATGGCCTTGCAGATACTCAGATGCGGATATACAGTAGATAGTTAAAATCTAAACACTCCAATACAATATACTGGAGAAAACTTTTGCTTGTAATACATCATTTTTTTGCACTTTTAGGCATTTTGAATCTGCAATTTGTTTCCATTCCCTGCAAAAAATGCTCCAGAGCTATAACATTGTGAGAGGATCTCCTGTGCACAGCCCTCTTCAATTCATTCCACAGGTTTTTTTGATAGGCTTTAAATCCGGGCTCCGACCAGACCAATCCAAAATCGATTAAGCTTTTTCTTCTTCCTAAGCCGGTGCTTATTTGGCTTGGTTTTGTGCTTGGAATATCATGTTTAACTGATTACTTTGTTTATTTATTTATATACTTTACTCTGCCTACACTAGAACCAGTGCTGCCACCACCGTGCTTCAACATGGCTATTACTGATTATTACTAATGATCACCTAATACAATATTATCACAATACTCAGGTACCAAATTTATTGTGTTGTATTTAGTAACGATGCCGATTCAATACTACTTTTTGGTTTAAAATATGTAACAATTCTAAACAAATATGGCAAATAATTTGCTCCAAGCAAACAGGATGCTGTGAATAGTTTGAAACACCACCTGTAGGAGCACAAAGGAACTGCAATATTAAAAACGTATAAATTTAAAATTTTATTTGCCTTTTTTATTATTATTATTTCTGTATTTATTTATTATTACTTTTTTTGTATATACCTTTTACTGTAATTTTAGTGTTCACTGCCCTTCTATCTCCTAGTTCTCGAGAGGCTACTGTAAGACAGGGTATATACTGTATGACCTAGGTATATATGACAGTAAAAATCTTGAATCTTCTAATCGGTTTGGTGTTCTTTTGGTCTTGTTTTAGGCCAAACATTTAGTCATTCATTAATCTTAATCATCAAAGTTTAATCATTTATTAAATTTTTTATCCTGCACAGGGTTGCAGGGGTCTGAAGCCAAGTCCCAGGAGATGAGATGGTGTACACCCTGGACAGGGTGCCAAGTCATCATAGGACACACACACACACACACACACACACACACACACACACACACACACACACACACACACACACACACACACTACAGGCAATTTGGGAATACTAATTAACTTAATCTGCATGTATTTGGAATGTGGAAGAAAACCGGAGAACCCGGAGGAAACCCACCAAGCACGGGGAGAACATTCAAACTCCATGCAGCGGGAATCAAACCATCGAACCTGGAGGTGTGAGGCTGTAGTGCTAACCAATACAACACTGTGCCACATATCTTTATGCCCATAAATTACTACCATGGTCTCATTAGATAAAATTATTGCCATATGGTTTTTGGTGATTTTTGCAGGATTGAATTTAATTTTTTATTTTATTATCAAAATTTAAGTATTTTTTAATTAGTGGAATATGTGCTTCCATCTAGCCATCCTATCCCATAGCCTTTGACCCGCAGGGAATGACCTGCGCTTGCCAGAGATTCCTGCAGCTCCATTAATGTCGTGTTGGGTCTCTTGGCAGCGTCCCTGATATGATTTTTCTTGTCCTTTTGTCAATTCTGGAAGGACGTCCTGTTGTTGGTAATGTCACCGTGGTGCCCCAATTTATTCCATGATGACCTCCATGGTGTTCCTTTTTAATGTTCCAGAAATCCTTTTTTAACCCTCTCTTGACTGATGCCTACCAACGAGATCCAGTGCATGCATTGTAAGCTTTAAGCAGTTAGATAAAACAAGAAAAACCACAGCCAAGAAAGTATGGTGCAGCTCAACAAACAACACCAGAACTAGAGGTTAAAGACAGTGTAATACAATGAGGCACTAACAGGAGAAACAAAACAATCTGCGATGTCTTGTTCTAAACTCCTCCATTTTATTACCGTAATTAGAAACAATTACCAAAGAAAGACTTACAATCCTCACAATGCAGACCTCGGTGGGCTCATTTAACCATCATATTAATAGTCCCTCAGGCATACACTTCTCTGAAAAGTTTGAGACAACTTGCTTTTTTTTTGGAACATTTTTCAACCTTGGTGACACTAAAACACAGCTCAGTGTGTGAAAGAGATGTAAAGGAGATTTAGAGAAGAGCTGTCTGTAATGGAATGGCCTGCTCAGTCACCCAGTCCTAACCCAATCAAGACGCTCACGTAGGAGTCAGATCAAAAAGTTCAACTAAGGTGTTGAATAAGCTCCACAAACCTCTGGGAGGTCTTACAGCACACACTGCAGTACATATCTCTAAAAAAGTATTTTTTTTTAAATAAAGCCAGAAAACACTGATGGTTTGTCTGACACCAAATCTGTGACAGGGTTTTTAACATAGCTCCCAGAGAAGGCTTTGTTTTCAATGTATTGCTCATCTTTAATGATTTTCAACACGGCCGTGTGGTGGCATGCTGTCAGTGTTTAATATGTTCTCTGATGTATTCTGATTTAAGAAAGAAGATAACACCACGCCTTTACCCCTGCAGTCATATACATCTCTGGTTATTCACATTAAACCCTATTGCTGGATTATAATTCAGATCATAACCACTTCCAGCTGTTTTATGAACACACGTGAATGACAGTTTGATTTGAACAACAAATCAAGTGTACTGCTGAGGGTGAATTCCGTGACTTCTAGGGAGCACACCAGTTAAATATCTTAAACTTTTTTTTCAACACTATTAAACAGAATGTAATTAGGTATGACATCAAACTTGCCTCCTTTTTTAATATTACTTTAGACAGTGTTATGCCTGACTTGTAACAGCCTGCAATGCGGTGCAGGGAAACTGGATTATGAAATTTATATGAGTTCTTAGATATACACCGCTGTTCTCACACTCGCGGTACTCACGGGTGTGTTTCGTTATCACTGGGGAGTTACCTTTATCTTTAGTACGTTTTATTTCTAAATATCTATATATCGAAACACCAGTCAGCCATAACATCAAGACCAACCGCCTAATATTGTGTAGCTCCCTCAACCGCCTTAGCGACCGAAACCCTAATGCACTGATGCCTTTCTGTTGGAGCCAGCATTAACCTTTTCAGCAAATCGAGCTTCAGTGGCTCTTCAACTGAACGGTCCTGCCTTCGCTCTCCACGTGCATCACTAAGCCTTTTTTAATTCTTTAAATCAAGCATAATTTTAGCAGAAAACTTGTCTTTTCCAATAAACTGTGGAGGCAGCAGACAAATGCAACACACTGATATACCAAGAAAAAAACTATGACTCTTGAAATGCATGAGTTCTAAACTACACACACGTGAGTGTAATCAACACGGAAGTAAACAGTAAGTCATTGCCAAGTATATGCTCTTGCAAGTTACTTGAAGACGATACAGAGCACTTTAAATTTCTTTTTGCCACTTGTGTGTGCCGGATTACATCTTTGGATTTTCTTTGTTACACTGTTTGCTAATCGGAAGACCTACAGTATACTTACTTTACCTACAATATTTGTGTCTGCCTCATCTCATTCCTAATGTAAACTACTTTACAATATTTATTTTTTTTAAGTTTTATTAATTTATTCATTTATCTGCTACAGTGATTATCCTGTACAGGGTTGTGGGGGGTCTGGAGCCTATCGCAGGGTACACCCTGGACAGGGTGCCAATCCATCCTATGGCACACACACATACACACACACCAAAGACAATTTTCAGAAGGACAATTAGCCTAACCTGCACTTGGATTGTGGGAGGAAACCGGAGTACCCAGAGGAAACCCACAAAACACAGGGAGAACTGCAAACTCCACAGAGGGAATCGAACCCTGACCCTGGAGGTGCAAGGCGACCGTGCTCATCATCAATACACCACTGCACTGCTCATACTGTTTTAGCTTTTTTAATTATTTTTACTATTACTTTGTAATATTTTACATTTTAATTAAGTAAAAAAAAACTCCTGTAACATGCAATATTATGTTAAAAAAGGAAAAATAAATACCTTATATACCGAAGAGGGTTACATGTTTTAAAGGTGAAAGTCTATTCATAATAAGGGTGCGATGTTGTTTCTGAGTGTTCACACTATTGAAAGGTTTTTTTGTTTGATAACAGTGTTGTATATCAATATATCTAGATTAATGTCAGAATAATGTACCAAAGGACTTGTATGTAGTCATCTGAGTCACTTGAAAAGCTTGTTTAAAAGAATCGGTCAAATGACTCACCATGACAGAGGCTAGTATTCGCATCGGCGCGAGTCAATAATTAATGAGCAGATGAGGGGAGAGTGTAAGGTGCCCATGGGTCCTTTAGTAGAAAAGCTTTTTACCCTGTTCAGGGAACAGCCACAGCATGTGGTGGGATAATTACATTCTGGTGCCCTGCCGGCTATCCATTTTATTAAAATCGCCTGGGTAGTTTGTTAGAAAACGAATAGCTTCCGTACATCCTGTTATAGACTGTATGTCTCTGGTATATGAGGGAAAGCAAGTTGAAATGTATTTATCAGTTTTTTTATAATTGTAAAAACATAAATGAAACATTCTATGGTATGGTATGGTATAGTATAATACACTATGCTACAATATAGTATACTATAGTGTATTGTAGTATAGTATAGTCCTATGCAATAGTCTTGAGCGGTCTCTCATTTCTTCATATTAAATGAAATCAAATCAAATAGATTAAATAAAGAAATGTTTTTTCTTTGACAGGCTGCAAAGTTGCTAAAGATACAAGTTAAAAATCGGTTGTTTACATAACATCCTCAGCAGCAACCTCATTTCCCCTCTCGTCTGTTCCAACCACTCAGCATTCATCATCGCCAGTATACTAATCCCCGGCCTGATCATCTGTCATCATCTGCACCTGTTTCTCACTGGTTCATGCCTTATATTAGATGTTTTTTTATGCTTGAGCGATTTATAGGTCACTGTGTGGCTTAACAAACAAACAAACAAAAACATTCTTCTAAACTGATCCCTAAACATTAATGAAGCCTACATAAAAAGCAAAAAGTCTGGCTCTTTGGAATCAAAATATAAAGAAATGATAGAGGCTTAATACTTTAGAGCACATAACTGTATAAAATAATATAATATTTATCACCGATAGGTATAGTAAAGAATGGTATGATATGGTATGGTATGGTATGGTATGGTATGGTATGGTATGGTATGGTATAATGTGGTATGGTATGGAATGGTATGGTATGGTATGATGTGTTATGGAATGGTATAATGTGGTATGGAATGGTATGGTATGGTATGATGTGTTATGGAATGGTATAATGTGGTATGGTATGGTATGGTATAATGTGGTATGGTAGGGTATAATGTGGTATGGTATGGTATGGTATGGTATGGTATAATGTGTTATGGAATGGTATAATGTGGTATGGTATGGTATGATATAATGTGTTATGGAATGGTATAACGTGGTATGGTATGGTATAATGTGGTATGGTATGGTCTGGTATGGAATGGTATGGAATGGTATAATGTGGTGTGGTATGGTATGGTATAATGTGGTATGGTATGGTATAATGTGGTATGGTATGGTATAATGTGTTATGGAATGGTATAATGTGTTATGGAATGGTATAATGTGGTATGGTATGGTATAATGTGGTATGGTATGGTCTGGTATGGAATGGTATAATGTGGTGTGGTATGGTATGGTATGGTATGGTATAATGTGTTATGGAATGGTATAATGTGGTATGGTTTGGTATGGTATGGTATGGTATGGTTTGGTATGGTATGGTATGGTATGGTATGGAATGGTTTGGTATGGTATGGTATGGTATAATGTGGTATGGTTTGGTATGGTATGGTATGGTATGGTATGGAATGGTTTGGTATGGTATGGTATGGTATGGTATGGTATGGTATGGTATGGTATGGAATGGTATAATGTGGTATGGTTTGGTATGGTATGGTAGAGTATGGTATGGTATAAGATTTTGCAATTCAATAAATATCAATTTCAATTACAATCATGGCTTCCGACGATTATGAAAACAACCTAACTGTGATTTAAATTATTTTTGTGCTGCATTTCTTTTTTTACAGTAAAGTTCCCGTTTTGTGTTAGAAATCCATCACATTCTTTTACTTTACAGCAGTGCACTCCCTTCCCTTACTAAACATACTCTCACCCAGGCTGTGGTATTTATCTCTGGGGTATTTATCTCCACTGTCAAAAACACCAGGCTGTTTTATTTAAAGACGAACAAATGCATGATGTTCCCAAAGTTAATGAGGTATTGTGCTAAATAATTGTGATCTCAGTACTGACCAAAATATTAATTATTATGATTTTTCTATAATTAAGCAGCCCTGGAATAGAGTTGTAAATATGTATAGTATGGTATGGTATAAAATAGTATGGTATAGTATGGGACAGTATGGTATAGACCAGTATAGTATAATATGCTATGGTATTTTATGATTGGTATAGTATATACTTACTGTACTTACTTATTTATCGCCTATACTGCTTTATCATATGTATAGGGTCACGGGGGGCCTGGAGCCTATCCCAGGAAACAGGGTACACCATGGATGGGGTGCCAATCCATTGCAGGGCACATACACAAACATAAATACACTTACGCACTCATTCAAACACTACAGGCAATTTGGGAATAACCAATTAACATAATCTGCATGTTTTTGGAGTGTGGGAGGAAACCCGAGTGCCTCACAGACAGTGCCTCTTAGACTTATACAGTCTAATATTTATCAGATATAGTATAGTATGGTTTGGTTTGACATGTTATAGTATGTACTGTATGGTATGATGTAGTGGAGCATGTCCTAGTATTGTATGACTTGGTACTGTGTAGAATGGTACTGTATAAAAATGATTCTCGGCCCTGGTCCTAAAGGACACCCTGTCCTGCATTGTCCTCTCAGTGTCTCAGCACACCTGATTTAACTGATGAGTTAATTAACAGATTTTTTTGGTTGTAATAGGTGTGACAGAGCAATAAAAGCACTAAAATCTGCTGGACAGAGGGTATAATATAGTATTCTGTATATTATAGTATGCTATGTTATAATATTTATTAGTTATAGTATAGTATACTTTGGTATGGCATGGTATGGTATAGAGTAGTATAGTAAAATGTGGTATAATATAGTATGTCCTGATATGGTATGAATTGGTGCTGTATAGAATGGTACTGTACAGCAGTGGTTCCTAACCCTGGTCATGGAGGACCCCCCCTACATTGTCCTCTCAGTACCTGATTTAACTAATGTTAAATCAATTAACAGTTAGTATATATAATGTTTTGTTGTATCACATCGTATTGTATAGTATGCCATGATATGGCATGGTAGGGTATAGAGTTGTATGGTATAATATTTATCAGTTATAGTTATAGTATTGTGTGGTTTGGTACAGTAGTAAAGTATAATGTGGTATGGTATGGTATGAGTTGGTACTGTATAGAAAGGTACTACATACAGTAGCGGTGGCTCTCGACCCTGATTAAGGATTACCCCCTGTCCTGCATTGTCCTCTCAGTACCTGATTTAACTAATGAAGTAATAAACATCAGTTATCAGTTACAGTATAGTATAGTATAGTATAGTATAGTATAGTATAGTATAGTAAAGAGTAGTATAGTATAATGTGATATAATATAGTATGTCCTGGTATTGTATGAGTTGGTACTGTATATTATGGTACTGTATAGTGATGGTTCTCGACCCTGGTCCTGGACGACGTCCTGTTCTGTATTTTCCCTCTCAGTACCTGATTAAACTAATGAAGTAATTACAGACTTCTTTACAGATGTTTTTTTTTCCAAGTTGTAATGGGTGTGACAGAGCAAATAAAACACTAAAATATGGATGAGAATTAGGGTTGAGAATCACTGCAGTGTGGTATAGGATAGGATAGGATACTGTAGTACACCACAGTAGGAACAAAGTTCCGAATAAATAAGCATGTTTAAAAACAATCCTCAGACGAGCAACGCTTTAAAGTGCAAGCAGGTGGTTTATCAGGGTTTATTTTCCTGAAGATTAATCTTCTTTCCTGTAAGCCTTTCCCGCCACGCTCCAGGAAAACCAAACGATGAAATAAATAAGGTTCCGAAGCTACAGTGAGCAACACCGCAACTCCATTCATGTCCAAACCAGCGACACTCTCAATGCGCACTTTCATCTCAATCAATACTACTTTTACACTGTAGTGAGGCAACAGATTGGCGGAGGATGTTCGAGCTAATTAGATGAACTGATGCACACTGTAATCTCCTACAGATCACTCGTGTGTGCAAGCAAACTCAGCATACACAGAGCTAATATATATATATATGCATTAATGATGTAAGATGTTAGAAAAGTAAATAGGATAGGTTATGGTGTAAAATAGAGGTTTTGCGCTTTCGGGTATGATGGAAGATGTTAGGTCCATGCAATACATCACAATACAATACAGGCAGCGATTTTTAATCCAGCATAGAGGGACTAGACAGAATTATTACAACAACAAAAAATAGAGAGAGAGAGAGAGAGAGAGAAGGAGCTTGGGTTCATGATCCGATCCAAGCATTATGATGTCAGGCGCGAACGTGTGCCAAGTCCGCCTGGCACAAAATATCTCTCTCACTTTATTAATAAAGAGATGAGTTAATAAATGATGTGCACATGAAAAAGTCTTACCATGCTAGTTTGGAAAGGCAGGTAGTCCCCCCTCAGACTCGGCGTGAAAGTGCCTGAGAAGCGAGCACATCCTGTAGAGATGTAGAAACGTTCCTCTGCCACACACTAGCGCCCTCTGCGCGCGTGTGCGTATATGTGTGCGTGTGCCCGCGCGCGCGCGTGTGTATTTGCGCGTGTGTTACTCCCATAGGCGGATTTAAACGCTTAAACTCTCCAGCTAAATTAAGTCCATCGGAAAGGGGGGGAAAAAAGTGTTGTCCAAATGTTCTATTCTACCTCCACGGCCGCTGGCAACAATTTTCCGAAATGACCCTTAAATCCCCACGACACGAGAGTAATCGCATTACGCATGAGACACACACACACACACACACACACACAAACAGGTACGTGTGCCGGTGTGTGCGCCTCTGCGCGCGCGCGTGTATGTGTGTGTGTGTGATTGTGTGTGTGGAGCTCTGATCAAGACACTGAGCTGTCCAGTTCTGAACGCGCCTGCGGTTTGTTCCAGGTGAACGTGCGCATGAGATCACGGACCAATCAGCAGAGTCGGAGTCACCAGAAATTTGCATAGCAAATAGTCACGTGACCTGGGTATCTCCTTACAGCAGGGTTTTTCACAAACAGTTAAAGCCAGTCCAATATACCGGTTAAATATACGACTGGAAATGATTTTCAACTTGTACAATCAATATATTTGGGTTTTGAGTTTTTTTCCTTTATAGTTACAGCTAATATAGCTTCCCTGGTCCTTCCAATGCTAGAATATTTCTCATTAGATCCAGGTTGGTATTGGTAGTGCAACAAAAAATGTCTCACCTAGGTGAAAAAGTAAATTTTCAGATAGGATCATATCATGTTTAATGCTTCTTATCTCCAGATCTATGCTTCTGGTTATTTTATTTTTTTTGTAAATACGCATACACATTTATATTTTTATCAGATAGAAGAAAAAAAACACATTTGCTAAATACAATTTCATGCAGTATATATATTTGCTAATATACAATTTTATCAAATTTCTTTGATGTAGTGCCTATAACTTTTTTGAATTTAAATCTTTCAATAATCTTAACTGTCATTCAGATGAAACTTTTAGATTTCACACGAAAAAGATATAAACCTGAAAAAGTGTATATTTCTAAAATAAAAAAAACCTGTTAGGATATTGCAACACGAATTTACCATGATTACGGACACTACAGATTTTTTTCTTATTTTGCTTTTACCAAAACACAGAATGCTTTAATTTAAGCAACAGTTTTTGTGAAGCTTACAGTACATAAATTTTAGTATCAATACTAAATATATGTACAAATAAATGCATAATTTTAATTTAAAATGATTATTGTTTAAAGCAAGACAGTGTAATTCTAAAAAATATAAAACCATCTCCCCAAAACACATTTTCTGTATTATATATATAACATAGAAAGTATAATCGGCACCAATACTGTATTTTGGCTGATTAATTATAGGCATATGTCTTTTTTAATTATTGAGGTCTGGATTCAATACATTAAATTCAAGCAACCTGTCAAGTAGACTAATAGCTAACTGCTTTATCTGGTTTGCTCTAACTGTAATTAAAGTAAATAAAAAATTACAAACACAATGACTTCCCCTCAGAGACTCCCAAGCCCTAATTTAAAAACCATTGGTTTACTGTATAAGTTCCAATATACTGTATGCATGTAGGATCATGCTATAAAATAAGGCAAGGGAAAAGTGGGAATTATGTTAAAACTAGGTAAGCTTATGTACCAGTACTTAATACAAACAAGTGTCAATCTAATACATTAAAAATGCTCATTTAAAATGCTTCCATATCACGTGATACTCTGTGTGCTATGCTGGTGGCAGCTGGTGGGTATAAAATAGAACAAGCACAGGTGTCTGCTATTTGAAGTACTGTATATCTATGTGTGAGCTGTTTCGTCTGTTTCTTCTGTTTGTCTGGCATCCTGTTCAATTCTCAGTTACTTACTCACTCACTCATCATACTGTATACTGCTTCATCCTGTATACAGGGTCACAAGGGAGACTTAGACTTATCCCAGGAGACTTAGGGCAGGAGGCAGGGTACACCCTGGATGGGATCCATCCATCCATCCATCCATCCATCCATCGATAGATAGATAGATAGATAGATAGATAGATAGATAGATAGATAGATAGATAGATAGATAGATAGATAGAAGCACAATGGTCATGCTTACCTTCTCTGTATCATACCAGTTTTAGCAAATACCTAAGATGTTTGATTTAAATGCATTAAAAATAGGTTTTCCACAATTCCTGATATTTACTCCTGTCTCAGATCAGTTAGGATAACTCCAGTATTGTCCCTAAGCCATCTTGATAAAACTTTGAAAGTATGCTTGGGGTCCTTGTCCATTTGGAAGACCCACTTGCATCCATGACTTCCTTGCTGATGTCTTGAGATGTTACTACAATATATACACATAATCTTCCCCCTTCGTGAAGGCATTCATATTGTGAAGTGCACCAGTCTTTCCAGGAGCAAAGCACCCCCACAACATGATGCTGCAATGGTTGAGATGATGTCGTTTGGCTTTCAAGCCTCTCCCTTTTTCCTCCAGACAACAATTTTTGTTTCATCCCACCAGAGGAAATTTTTTTCAGAAAGTAAGATTTTTGTCCCCATCAGCAGCTGTGAACCATATTCAGGTTGTTGGCCTATTTGAAGCCGTGGTTTGTCTCTCATGACCTAAAAGGCTGAGCAGCCATAAGTATATAGACTTTCTTGTACATGTTTTTCCATTGTCCTTAGGATTTTTTATTTTTTTTGCACTTTTTGTACCAAAGGATGTGTCTCATCCCAGGTCAGTATGATGTCAATGTGGTCCCAAGGTGTTTATAGTTTTACAGTATTGGTTGTAGGGATAATAGTCATTTCTTTGGGCAATTGGAAATTGTTCCCTGTGATAAACAGGAGTTCCAAAATGTTTTATTTATTTATTTATTTATATATTTTTTTATTGTCTTGGCTAATTACGCTTGATCTTCCCAAGATGTCAAACAAAGGATCACTAAGTGTAATGGTAGGCCTTAAAATACATCCCCAGATACAGTCCAACTGACTCAAATGATGTCTATTAGCATATCGGAAGCTTCTAATGCCATAAACAAATTTCCAAATGTTTAAAAGCACGACCAAATATATGTAAACCTGGAATTGTAATATACTGAATTATAAGTTAAACAATCCATTTGTTGAAAACAATTGTTGAAAAAATTACTTGTCATGCATGAAGCAGATGTTCTAACTGTTAACTTAAACTATTGTTTGTTAGTAGCTTTCACAGGTGAATTTGGTCGAGCTTGAGGTAACTTACAGCCTTTGTTTTATTGCAATCTGCCCACGGGAAGAGAAGATATGCTAATTTGAAATTTAAAGGAAAAAACGGTCTCATATCATAAAAAACTGACCTTGAAAATCATCTCAAAATTTAACAGATGGCGCTGTACATTTTTTACATGGTTATGAGTGAGCAATTGAAATCCTCTTAATAAACGCAATCTTATACCTTCATTTAGCACACTCCACAGTAACATGTAAAAATTTTAGTTCACTCCAACAGATGCCGTTGGACGTTTTTTTTTTTAAACGCTTATGAGTGTGTAATTAAATTCCACATGAACAAAGTTACGGGAACTTCAAGTAGACCTACAGTATAAAACAACCAAAAATAAATTAGTATGATACAATTTCATGCTACTGGTTATGTAAAACTAAGGTTTGTGATTAGTCTACTGACAGCCCAGAGCCACTGTGACTTAGACTTTTCATTTTCCCATACAATCTGGTTGAATTTATAAAGCCTAAAAGGCCTGTAGCTTTACGTGGAATTTTAGCTTACCAGTTTTTGATAATAACTCTAAATGTTCTCATTTTTTCCTTTGTCCTTAATAAGAAATTCCTCAAATTAAAATAATATAATTAGTAGTTGTTTTGGTCGAAAAAGAGTGCTATAGTGTCATTTAGCTCAGATACACTACTAGTGTACATAAAGTGCTTATATTTCTTATAACGTTTTAATGTGTGTGTTACTTCACTGGGTTTTCCCCATAGGAAAAAAAATACTATAATTTACTATACTAATTAATAAAGCATGTTATAAGGCAAAGCGACCATCTAGACAGCACAAGCAAATGGTTTACTATTTTCAAAACTTCTAATTAGATGGAGAGAAGCCATCTGGGCAGGACCCAAAATGATTTATCAAAAGATTGTTGTCTAATCTTTTCTCCCATTAAATCACAGCAAACATAAAGCCAAGATTCATGGGAGTTTTGCAGGTGGTTTGTCAGGGGCTTCAAATAAGATTTTTACACAGGCTACGCTGTCCATCGTAAACAGTCATATTTGATCATCTGTGTCACTGAAATATTGAGTTTTGGCAATTTCAGAGTGAAGAATAATTTAGACAGAATACATTTAATATAGCAACCCTGCATTTTTTTTTTTATTATTCAGAAAGGCTGGGCTTCTCATGTCAACTTTAATCAATAATTTCTGGTATGTAGTGTATGTTGTTACACCAATAAAGAAAAAACACAACCAGACAGCAAATAGATATATTTCACCATTAATGACCATTAAATATGAACTATGCTTTGCAATATGATTTTACACTTTGTTAGGGAGAGGCAAATTCATAAAGACATTCTAATATACAGTATGAGGAGGTGGGTGGACACGCATGGCTTAAAAACAAGTAAAAGTAATTTAAAATCTATTCTTTATGACACAGAACCACTGGAGTGCCACTAGCATAGGCATAAAATATTTTTATTATACATATGCTCCTGCATCATTTTACGGGTCTGTGTGAACAAACCAGAATGAACACATCGCACTAATTAGAAAAGCTTGAGAAAACAAAAGTGTCGGGCAAAACATCCATCAGTATGAAGTATGGCCCAAATTAGAGGATAATTCTAAGATGAAAGCCGCTTTGATATAATTATAGATATAAGAATTAAAGCTTGGGATAATACTCAGGACACACGTCTCGCATTTAACATGAGTTTCCAGATTGTCTAGACTGTCATTTCTGTTAAGAGAATTTTAATTTTTGTCTGCAATCTATATTTGAAAACTTGCTAAATCCAAAACAAACTACTTGATAAGAAATTGATCAGGCAGTACTCATTTTATTTGTGTGTGCCTTCGCCAAGCAAAAGAATAGAGTGACTGAAAGGTGTATTCTGAGGGAGCTGATTGTTTGAATATGTTTTGGTAACTTTTTTTTTACAATAATAAAAACATAATTTGGAAATGTTATTAGGATTTAATCTTTAATACAGTATTTGCTAAACAAATATTTGTACCTCTTTACAGTGTAAAGGAAACATTGGTTGGAAAATGTGTGTGTGTATGAGAGAGAGATTAGCTGAAAAATATTGTGCTTTTCAAAATTTTTTTTTCTTCTGCCATGGGTTAAAATAAATAGGATTTTTCAGGAAAGGTGCGTACTTACAGTACTATATTAAGGATACATATCTGGGAAATATTTAAAATATTATCAATAGTTGAAAATAAGGTAATTCCTATTGCCAGTGATGGTTTGCATAAATACTGTTACCTTTCAGAACTTATTGCCTTATTATATGCATAAGGGATTATGAGGCAATAACTATATTATATTATATTATATTATATTATATTATATTATATTATATTATATTATATTATATTATATTATATTATATTATATTATATTATATTATATAAGGCATTGTATTTACTTATATATTATATTATATATTATATTTTTTGATTTCCTGAAGATTTCAGGGTGAATTGTTAATTCCTGTAATAATTATAGGGGAAACTGCAGGATTTCAGAGCGAATTGTAAAAAAAATCCTGACACTAGGGTCAAAAATTTTTTTGAGTTTGTGTTTTCTCTGAATTATTCATTATGGATTGTGTTTTAACTTCATATCATTAGTGATATCCCAATTTCTGAAAGGTGACTGTGTAAAATGCTAAATAAAATAGTTGGTGGATTAAAATATACAGTACTGTAATGTATCTTGTGTACCCATGGAGTTTAATTGCTATTAAAAGTAAAATAAATAAATAAATAAATAAATAAATAAATAAATAAATAAATAAGCAACCACATTGCTTTTTGGAATTTATAGTTAAAAAAAAAATCATTGACTATAGCTATATAACACAACAATAACTGCATGTAAAGTTGCTCTTATACAACTTTTAAAAAAATATTATATATATTTTTGGTGTTAATGAAGTACAGTATTATATTACTTTTTGAACATATATAACAGTATAAAACATCATGGTACTGTATATAGTAAATACATACATACAAAAACATACATACATACATACATACAGTACATACATACATACAGTACATATACTGTATACATACATACAAAAATAGTAATATATCTTAATTTATTTAATTTAAGATACAATGTTTTAGTAATTATTATAGTAAACTATAGTATTTTTTTCCTATGGAAAAACCCAGTTAAGTGGAGTAATACAAACATTGAAACGTTGTAAGAAATATAATTACTTTATGAACATTAGTAGTGGGTCTGAGCTAAATGTTGTATAAATGACAGTATAGCACTATTTTTCGACTAAAATATATATATATATAATATATATATAATTTTTATTTGAGGTATTTTACATTAAAGACAAGGATAAAAAAGGAGAACATTTAAAGTCATTATCAAAAAACTGGTAAGCTAAAATGCCATGTCAAGCTACGGGCATTTTTGGCTTTATAAATTCAATCAGGTTATATGGGAAAATGAAAAGTTTAAGTCACAGTAACAGTGGCCTAAGCAGTGAACCTTTACTTCATTTGCAAATACAGGTTCGATCACAATATGAGGCATAAAGGAAAGGCGCAAAATTAATATGATCAAACATAAAATCTTTATTAGTCCGAATTCAGTCAGCAGATATGTGTGTTCATGCACACTGGTGGCCATGAGTGTGTAATAACAGTGGCAAAGTGTGTGTAAGTGTGGGTGTAAGAGCAAAAAAAACAGACAGCATTTATTTATTCTTTTTTTTATATTCCAGTCCATTTGTTTTCTAGGCTCAGTCAGATTTGACCCTAATAAAAAATTATTAGAAATCCTAAAAAAAAAAAAAAAGGTTTTGATTCTTTTTTTAAATTAGTGTTCAAAAGAATAGTCTAGACAAGGTCATTAATCTTTATACCAGTCAGATAAAAAAATGTCAGTCATGAAAGAAGGTAAAAAAGCAAATTGAACAAACTGACCCAGAACACAAGTGTGTTAAAAGAACTTTTCAATTACACAAAGAGCTATTCATTACAAACTCTCTTATAAACAAGGGGATCTTGCTTCGCTTCAGGCCTCCAGCATTATAGAGAGTGAGTGCTGAGAGAATTATTATGTGGTACTGTAAGTTTATACTGTAATTTAATGAATGAATCACTAGATCTGTCCAATGTGCTTTGACATGCTTGTTGATATCAGGACAGACGCTGTCAAACACGTTCATATGATGCATGTTCAATGTTCTCTGGTTTATTTACAGAATTAAGAAATTATATAGGTTTTTGGCCAACACCCCAAAATAACACAGAATGGACTTATCACTGACCACCATGCAAGCTACATAAGGAGTGCTTTGAGCTTTACATGCGCCCCTCCGTCATCAAGCATGAACTATCACATGGTCTACACACATTCCACAGCAAACCACAGATAAGGAATGAAGAAGGCTGAAAAAAGATAACGTTAATAGAATACAAAGAAAAATATATAAGAAAAACCTAAGGTTTTACAAATTTTGGGATTTTTCCTTACCTACTTATTTAATATTGGCACCCCAGATGCGTTGTTGTGCTGCATTTTAAAATGACAATCTGTAAATACCGCCAAACTACCTTAAACAAATAGATGGTACCAAAGGCAGACGCACTTTTCAGCTGATGTGTACTCAAATGATTCACCCTTGACTCCGTCTCACACACCTTCACACACACTTGTGTATATAGATACAAGATCTACAGTAAAGAAAAAAAGGAGCAGAATTGTAGACCTGGTTTGTAAATGTTAAGTTTTTCTATATTTTATATATAGAATATATATAACATTTATTTCCTATTAATAACCTTTTTTAAGGTCAAGGGCGGTTGTACAGTATCAGAATTTCACTGCATATCATACTGTATTTGTGATAAATGAAATTTGAATTTGAAGTGTATTTGCAATTTTATTTAACAAATAAAAAAACAGTGCTTGCTTAGAACTTTTAATAAAATAATAATTAAATATTTAAATTATGCTGACCAATAGGTTTTTTCCCCCCTAGATTTAGACATGCACTGCTGCTATGTTTTTGCCGCTTTTATTCTGTGCTGTGCTGACATGGAGAGAAAAGTGCAAGTGGAGGTTGTGACATTTAAAAGCCACTAAAGACATCTTCTTTGCCTAACTACTACCTAAATAAAACACATGTTATCCCAGTTGTGGATAGAAAAGTCCTATTTAAACCAAAAACTTAATCATTTAGTGACACACAACAAAAGAAACGTACTCCAAAGTGGCAACAAGGACCAAATATCAGAATGATATTTAAGAAAATAAATGAATATACCAAATGACGTCTTATCCTGACAGGTTTAATGGACATTACCGCACATTTGACTCACCTCCAATGTTTTAATTTGTTGCCATTATTTTTAAGTACATTAAAAAGACTTCAATGAATAAAGCACACATGTAATCCCGCTCTCTAAAAGCCTACACTCTCATCACTCATGAATTTAAAGAATTTGTATGCTCTTAATGATGAGGAACCTTAATTGATTTCTGAGTCACAGGCTAAAGAACATAGGATCGAGGAGTTGATGAGGCGCCAATTAGAATATTAAGAAGAATCCATTAACTCAACATCTCGCAAAGAGCCTTTGGCTGGGGATTTACTTACTTAAATAGGCAGGGATAACAAGAGGTGAGGGTAATATTATTGGAATGATGAGAGGAATGCAATTTAAAAGCTTAATGATGGTAGTAGCAGTGTTTGGATGTGTTGCCATTACAGAGAGCTAGGTTCAACAGAAATGGGGATTCATAGAAACCATTAGATATACACAGTGCTGTGCAAAGGTCTCCGCTATTGCTTCATATTTTGCTTCCAAAGAGCCAGACTTTCTCATATTTTTAATGTAGCAAAGTAGTTCTCCAGCCTTCCTAAAGGACTTTTATTGGCTCTTATTTTTGGCTCTCATTTTCAGTCCAGTCCCTGTACTTGACCAGTTTCAGAAGAATGTTTTTATTTGTTAAGTCACACAGGGACCTGCAAATCATTTAAGCATAAAAAAAACCTCTAATGTAATGCACGAACCAGTGAGAAACAGGTGCAGATGACAGATGATCAGGCTGGTGATTAGTAAACTGGTGATGCTGAATGCTAAGTGGTTGGAACAGACGAGAGGGGAAATGAGGTGCTGAGGCTGCTGAGATTGCAACATAAACGAACAATTTTTAAATCATATCTAAACACACTTTGTCTGGAAATGTGTTCGCTTTGCTTTAATTGAATCTACATCATTTAATTGTATTTATTATTCGGAAATGAGGGATGACACAAGACATAATACTGGTATATGATATGATTGCATATACAGTATAAACGCTTAACATAAAATTGTGATTACAGTATGCTTAAGAAAATTCTGAACCTGGCTACGAATTGCATTTTGAAAAAAGTAGAAATAATATAAAAAAAAACAATGAATCGGAGATGAATGGATAGGCCAGCACTCACACTTTCATGTCATTTCATATCAAATTATTCAACCTATTGATAATTCTGTAAAGTAGTTTGTAAAAATAATTAAAGCCATCCTCTTGGAAATATGTACTGAATTTGGTACGTAAAAAAAAACCTTTGTGAATTTCTGGCTACGAAGAATTTGAGGACGGGTCAGAAATTTCCTATTCCCTGATCACTAGAGCAGCACATCATGATTAGGATTGGAGGGATTCAAATGACCAAAAAGAACTGCAACAAAAAAAAAGATCAACACATTGGCCTTAACCTCTCTTAATCAAGTAACTATGGATTGGATTTAAAATGATGGCCACTAATGACATTCACATACTGTAGGGTGTTTAAAACGTAGAAAATATTGGAAATACTGTTAAGCAAATATACAGTATTGATCCAAATTTGCCATAAATAATGATCATAAATACAAAATTCATTGTGTTTTACTCTCATGTATTGTGCTTCTGGGTTTGAGTTTTCAATTCTGTACCTTAATATTATGACAGCTTTATTTTAGCACATCCTACAACAGTCCTGGAGATGACAGCAGGTATCCTCTGGAGCTCTGGCTCCTTATCTCAATGGCACACAAACTCTGGTCTGTTAGAGACTGCTAAAAGATAAATATTCTGCAGTAAGAGTTTACTTTATTACCTATCGTAGTACTTTTTATATATCTTTTTTTAATAGGAATATGCTTCACTTACATCCACTGTTTATATTTTTGTTTCTATTATTTATTGTATTGTATGTTACACTGCATTGTATGGGCATGTGGTATAATGAACAAAGTTACACACTAGAATGGGCTCCTCTCTCCTCGTTCCCTGACTTTCATTATGAAAACCCAGACCAAAGGTGGAAAGCAACCTAGTACATTTACTTTGTTGAGTACATTAACTTCTTGAAAGTACAGTTTTCACATATCTGTACGAAAACCTTGAGTATTTGTATAACTAGATATTTTCACTTTTACTTGAAGCAGTAATGCTGATTTTTAGGCATAATTGTGTAAGTTGACCTCTGTGCAACGTTTAATCATGCAGCAGGTGTTTGAAATCAGAAGCAGAGATGGAGGGAGAGAGAGAGAGAGAGAACTTCCCTATGATTTACAGGCTACTATGAGCTAAGCCAAGCTCAGTGCATTTAATAATTAAGTAGATTTAAAGGTAAGTATTTTTGGACTTTTATTCAAGTACAAATGTAAATTGAGGACCTCTACTTTTACTTAGGTAATAATTTACCTAGAGTATCTGCTTAAAAAAAAAAAACAGTGTACATTGCCTATCACCGACCCTGACCCGTCCCTACTGACTGCATGTCTGCACTTCTAAAGCTGTGGGATTTTTTACTTTCTTGTAATTTGTTTTAATTGCCGTTATTGTGGTTATATGACAGCATTTGGGTGTATGCTGGCACCACTGAGGGCAAACTGGAGATCATTGTACTATATAAGTGGATATTGGATCAGGTGTTCGAAATGACTCTTGTCACTTTATAAATATCATAAGTAAACTATGAAAATCCAACAAAAAAAGTTACAAAAATTATCATTTCTCCTAGTTGGTGGCACATACAGCAAAAGGGTCTTTATCTCTCTCTCTCTCTCTATATATATATATATATATATATATATACAGTATATATACACCCTAACTGAGATGAAGTGCAGCATCAGAGATGAAATAATGAAATTCTTCATCACAGTATCCAGCGAATATACTAATGCATATTCTAATGACCTATGCAAAAGAAATGTGGGCCAGCATCGAAGTACATTATGATGATACTAATTGTCCCGGAAGAGTCTGGGTCCTGGTGGTGGGCACTGCCAAGCAAGATGAACACACAGGTGATGTACTTAAAAATGTCAAAGCCATTGCTACATACAACGATTTTCTTTTCTTCTGCTGCCTGCACTTCTCCTCTTTAAGGCCACCTGACTGTCGATGCCCTTTTATAATAATCTGACCTACATATATAACAACTATTATGGTAGGTTTTTATTTATAGTCTATATAGTCTTACCGGGGAAATGTAAAAAATACTTCACCATCAAGGCATATGAATAAAAGGTTTTTGAGCAAGCTTCATAATGCAAATTTATACTGTCTTACCATTCGAATGAAACTTGGCGCTGAAATCTGCTTAAGGCTCTCTTATGTGTTGTGTTAATTGACACTGAGGTAAACAGAAATGAACGGACTGCATTGGAAGATTTAATTATATGGCTGCGTGGGCTTGTTCAACAAATATCCATGAAGGAATTAAAGTCTGATCATGACAGGCTACAGGGTCCCTGCTGTTTTTTTCCTTATTATTTATTCAAAACAGCAGAAATAATGTTCCACTGTGAATAACAGGCTGTGAAAAATCTCCTGTGACCTTGTACTAGGATACATTATGAGTAAAGTCATTTCCTGCTTATGTTACTGTACATGTACATGTTACAGGAACTTCTCAGGTGAACACTGTCACTGCAGCATCTGTGCCTACTCTTGCAAATATAAATACTTACATTCATAATAGTAATTCAGCTTTATTATCATTAGTCAGTGTTGAATAGACTCATTAATTAAGTCTTTAGAAAAGTTCATGAATGTAATTACAGTGTGTGAAAGAAAAGCAAACATAAACACAGAGTGCATAAAACACCATAACAAGATTCTCTGACCATTAATCAGTTACCAGTTCCATTATCATGTAGTGGAATTGAACATTTTATGTGTTACCCCTGACGGCAAGAGTTGCATAGAGGTGGAAAAAGTGGATAAACTCAATACTCAAGTGGAAATAAAAATACTACAAGTGAAAGCACCACTTTCATTAAGTCTGTGCTTTAAAATGTACTTTGAAAACAAACATACAAATTCTTTATGCATAAAGAATTATTGCTGGACAGAAGTCTCAACATCTGGAGTTACTGAAAAAAAGTATTTTAAAGTATGTTAAATATAGTTGAAGATAAAACTGTTGATAACATGAATGTACAAATTTAGTAGAAATGTATTTTGTGCAGAAATCAAAAATATTCTACTTTTTTATTTTTGTACATTTTATCAAAATGTAATTACTGTATAAATTAATAATGAATAAATACAGGGTGTCCCAAAATCTTTTGCATAACTTTGTAGTCTAACAACATAGCCAATTCATGCTCACTCAATCATCGTCCTTACCGCTTTATCCTGTATTCAGGGTCACGAGGGGCCTGCAGCCTTTCCCAGGAGACAGGGTGCCAATCAGCATCAGCCTCATTTCCCCTCTCGTCTGTTCCAACCACTCAGAATTCAGCATCAGCAGTAAACTTATGACTGGCCTGATCATCTGTTATCATCTGCACCTGTTTCTCACTGAGAATCATGCCTTAAGTTAGATATTTTTTAATGCTTACAGTATATGATTCATAGGTCACTGTGTGGCTTAAAAAAAGAGAGAATTATTCCTATGAAACTGCTCAGGTATAGGATCTGACCTGAAAATGAAAGGGAAAAAAACCTAAAGAACTATTCCTCAAGACTACATTAAAAATACAAGAATGTCTGGTGCTTTGGAAGCAAAATCAGAAGAAATGAGGGGACTTAAGACTTTTGCACAGTACTGTGTAAGCAAAACTTGAGATGACTTGGACATTTAATCAGGATGAATAAAAACAAATGCTGTGAAACATTCTGTACTAATGTAATAACTCTTTGTATCATGAATGTAAAAATTTTGATAGAACACATCTAAACATCTGTTTAATCCAAATAATGCTTTTGTATTTGGTTACATCCCTAAGTAGTGACCATACAAGCTGGTACATTATTTTCAGTTCCATCAAAAAAACTCTTACCACTACATCTTTATTTATAGGTATTCTTTTTCTCAAGTATAGTGGAAATGTACGTATGTTAACGTATGCATGTATTAAATGAACTGCATATTATTGGTGATTAACAAAACACAATAAGACACACATGAAAACATCTTACTGGCTTTGACTACGATGCTATGTGTTTTATTGTTCCTGTTTGCAAACAGGCTAAAGCTTCATGGGTTAATGTAACTTTTGAGAGCAAAATGTGTTATTATGGAAATGAAAACATTTGAGGTCTGCTGGCCTTATAATCTCTCCACCCTGATTACATTTTCTTTCGTACCCAGCTCCATTAAGGCGTGCAATGAAGAACACTGTCCCTATCAAACACACATGACTGCCTTTATTGCCGTGACACCAGGTCAGACTTTATTCTTGTTTCTGTTACAGAATATTCTTAAATTATGTTTGTCCAATGTTAAATGTAATAGGATTGTCAAGGTTTCATAGTATTAGCCCAAGCTTAGTAATTAAATTCAGATTTAATGAACTTTTAGAGAACTAACAGAATCGGCATTTATTTGATCATAACTTAATTGATCTTAACCTCTAAAGCTTGCCTTCACAGAAAGTTTCTAGCTTGTCCTCAAACAGCCTGTTCCAGAAATAACAGACTTAATATTCTTTAAAAGCATTTTATTAAAATTACAGTCATTTTCTTAAAGGTGCATTTAGTGGCAGTCTGACATTTGAAGTTAAGACGCTGACATGATGGATTTCCATATGCTCAGGTAATGACAGAGATTAACAAGTTGACTACATGTCGGAAACTGTACTTGTGAGATCTTGCAGAATAAAGCAAATTAAAGACTTTCCGTTTTATTACATTTTAAATGATTAATGCCTATTCCTTTTCCTTTTAATATACCCAAAACATTAAGGCCAATATTGTGTAGGTTCCCCTTGTGCCAAAGGCCCTAAGACCTCTGGGAGAGTGATGTGATGTCCGGCACCAGAATGTTAGAGGTGTAAGCATCATGTACAGCATGTGCTGTAAGTTGTTCTGTGGGGGGTCTGTGCATAAGACTTGTTTGTCTGGCGCATCCCAAGAGTGCTTAATCAGATTGGTATGTGGAGTGTTTAAAAGCTAGCTCAACAACCTTGAACTATTTCCCTAATAAGCATCATATGCAGCTGGCTATGATGCGTTGGGTGTTCTGATACTTTTCTATCATGGCCAGCATTGATTTTTATTGCTATATTGGCTTTTCTGTGGGACCAGGCTGGAAGGGCTGCCTTTGATTCCCACAGATGTAGATGAGCCTTCTATGCCCATGATCCTGTCTCCAGTTTTCTGGTATATACAGTAATTAATAAGTAGTGTTATTTAATTCACCTGGCAGAGGTGGGTGATTGGTCTAGTTTTCTGTGAGTGTTTTTTGTGAGATAATGTCTTGTTTTTATAAAATAATGAAGAATTGTTGAAAACATGACAGTGTTTGTTGCATGTTTGATTTCCTGGTAGCTCCAGATAAATATAGATGCCATTGATCTCTGAAGTAGTTCTACAACATCAAACTTTTATTGGGTCACAGTCGACCAAGCATGTAATTTCTTCCTACTACATCCTTTATAATAATACCTACAACCTGCCACATGATGTGACCTATGTGCAAAAGCTGGTGGAGGCATTTTCTTGTGGAAAATAGCAAAAAAAAACCTCAATGAACTTAAGTTACCTTTAGTGAACTTTCTTTCATGACATACTGTAGATCTGTTTCTTATACGCTTACCAAAGCAACTATTGTAAATATGGAATTCTGTACTTAGTGTCACGATCACTTACTCTATTTCTGGAGATACTTAATTTTCTACTTTAGAAAATAAAGCTTCAGATGTAATTCAGCTTATCAGTTATAGATTTGATTTTAAGAGCTTCAGAAAAGATTAAGAAATCAATGATCCAAGTAAACATTGTATCAAAAAGACCAGTTGTTTGTGACAAAATGTATCCTTAGGCTTGTAAATGTACTTAATTCTATTTAATGCGTTTAACAAACTGTTCATGCACTAATTTTCAGCATTTAAAAAAAAAAATTCTGTTTGCTTAACTTCCATTTTATAAACTTTTCAAATTCTGCCCTTAATTTAAATACATTATTACATAAATCCTTTTTTTAGTAAATTCAGCTGTGATGCCTTAAATGCAGATTTGTTTATTTTTTAAATAATAAATAATGGCAAATTTATTTCAAATGCATCATTTGTTTTAAAGGACAGACAAAAAGTCAGTTAAAACCAGCATTTCTATCCACACTTTCTTTTAAATTGTTTGGCTAACTACAGTACTCGAGCTATAACAAGTCAGGGATGACCAAACCAAGTGGGAACAAAATTCACCTGGTGAAAAATAAGTCTTTTGATAATAAGAAAGCATGTGGAAAATGTGAAAATGTATTCTCTTGCATTAGCACTCAGCTTCACTTTGTGCTGATCGGGCTTTTCTAGGTGTGAAATTATCCGGTAAAACAAAGCGGGAATATAAACACTAAAATATAATACAAATATAATGGTAATTATTATAAGATTTATTGCTGACAGATAGATTCTAGTCCACACTGTGTATTCATATTTACCGTAGGCATTTTGCCAGACACTTAGTCATGATTGTAGGAACTACGATTGTAGTCCCTTATACAGATATACATACACATACACAACGGCACATCTAAGTCAACAAACAATGTGCGAAAATGCAAAAATAATTTATATATTTATTTTTTTTCCCCTTAAGTGTAAGGGTTCACCCCTAGAGGGCACTTGTGTGGTTTGTGTAGTTTTTGTTTGTAGAATAAGTTTCCCAGAAGGCACCTCGGGCAGGTCATAAGGGGGCTCACCTGAACCGAGGTAGCTCATTAGTTTCTTTATAAATAGTTCTTTGTTCTGGGAAACTGGGTCGAGCATTGGTTATGTTAAAGTGGCCATTTGTTTTATGGAGCTGAGGTCCGTTCTTCGTACGTCGCTTGACACATCCGAGATGAACTGACACATCTAAGATGAGATCATCGTGCTAATTACGATCTGGCTAAGTCGGTTCTTCGAGCACACCTGTTGTTGATGATTAGTATAGCTGGATTGAGTTGTCTAGGATTATTGCGGGTTCGTGCGTTGGTTTAAAAGGCGATATGCATCGACAATAGAAACACTGATCACAAGCCCTCTGATTGGTTGATGAAATAGAAAAAGAGCGGCTAAATTTTTTTTTTAACGTGTCATAACGTGTTGCGCTGAAATGCCATGGATTGCCCCCCTACGTAATCGCTATCAAATATTATATTAGAACATAAATTCATAAGTTTATGGTTTCCAAATTACAAATTACATGAGACAATAAAATAAAATAAGCAATATGAAAATAAATATGTCGTACATGAAAAAAATAGAAATATTATGTATACTTTTATATTGTTTATTTTATAATAAAATTAGTTTCGTCCAATTTATCATTATAAAATATTTATTTTTAATATATAATATTATATATAGCATATTTTTATGACAAACCCCTGAAAAATAAATGTGTTACAAAATAAACATTATACACGAATTTGTATTAATGGTCTTGACGGCTGTCTCGTGCCTAGGGTTTATTATAATAGTAATATCATATTTGATAACAATAAACCTATGAATTTATGTTCATATATAATATTTGATAGCGATTATGTGTGTGTGTGTGTGTTGTCCATGGCAGGGGGCATATACTTTTCTTTTTCCACGTGAGTCAGTCGTGCTCTTTAACCAATCAGATGTGACCTCGCCATTTCAACCAATCATAACCCGCCAGGAGCGCAGGCTAAATCCTGTTTACATGAAATAAACCTGCTCCCGAGCAGGTTTAAGCTTACGGATATGTTGCTATGACAACAAATGCTAGAAGCGCATCGAAGAACGAAACAATCCAAGATCAGGACAAATCCACAACAATCGAATCCAGCTAACTGAGTTAGCGACGTACGAAGAACGGACCCCTGCTTGAGTTAAATTTGTTTTGTTAGTTTGTCTCCTTGTCTGTGTGACCCTGTTATTTTGTCTTCCAGGTTTACTTACTGTTGCTGTCTGGGTGTTTCCCTGCCCATGTGCTAAGTGTGAGCTTAGCTCCATGGTTAGCCTCTAGGAGCATTAGCCTCTGGTGTGTTTACCCTTGTGTGTGAGTAGCCTCTTTGTATGTTTAGTTTTTAGTCTCTATAACTATCAACCATTAAACTACTAACTTGCTTAGCTCCTAGTCTGTCTAGTCTCCTAGTCTGTTTAGTTATTTACCTGTTTAGCCACCAACCTGTTTAGTTTTTAGTTTGTTTCGTACCTAGTCTGTTAGTCCCTTGGCTCTTTGGCAACTAGTCTGCTTAGCAAGTAGTATGTTTAGCAACCATCCAGCTTAGCAGCTAGTGTGTGTAACAGCTAGTAGTCAAATCCCTCGTGTGCTTAGTCTCCAAGTCTGCTTAGTCTTCATGTCTGTTCTGTTTCTTTGTATGTTTAGTCCCTAGTCTGTGTCTTATTTGATTAATGTTTTGTTTGAAACATGCTCCAGCAGTAAAGCCAACATCCTTTGTTCATGTTTTGTTTGGTTTTATTATTAAAAGACTTTTACTTATACCCGCTCTCGCTACCCTCTGCATTTATGCCTTGCCTCACTTTAAGGCCACAGTCCAACACCACCAATATCATGACATTGAGTTACTAATCCTGGCACTTGTAAGTTCCCTAATGTGATTCTTCAACCAATAAAGAGTCAGAATTTAACCGAAAGGAGCTGAATAAATTGACAAGTCTTAATTACTGTAATACAGTTATGTGCATATTGGCAAACCATTTTGAGATCAAGTTGCATGGACTTTGCTTGTATTTACCCAGTCTCAGCGCTAAAATTAGAGTATGATATTGAAGTCTCTGATTAATCATTCTGAACCATCAATATTTAAGGGTTGAATATGTTTGCAGGCAGAATGTTATGTCTTTTTTGCATAAAATGCATGTCACTTATTAATAAGGTATTACTAATGTAAATATATACAGTATTTTATATATAGTGTTTTGAACCCACTTCCGGAACAAATTATGCTTGTAATCCAAGATTTCACTGTACATTGGTCAGTACAGAACTCGTTCTTTCAATGATATCTTTACAATTCACATATTGACAACCTGAAGTTTAATTTTTTTAATAATTGAAGTTTAACCTGCACCATAAATCAAATTAAATTGTTGAATAGAAGTGAAATTATGAACATCTATGTTAGTCACAGAATCCAGCATATTTTTTTGGCACTTTTTTCCCTTAAGGTGTGTGGAGCCAATCAACACAATAGTTTACAGTGTATAGGCAGAGTGAACGGAAGACACAGAAACGACTGCAATGCTCCTACTGTGGCCGCCAAAATCCTCATGAAACAACAACAAAAGCGCGATCACAGCATGGTTTGCTCCAAAAAAAGGAAAATAGACTATGATATCTGAACCTTCAATGATGAATGTACAGATCAATGTATGTCCATTCTTCCTACTGGAAATTTCAAACCAGTTTGTCACATATGTTCTGAAACCGTGACACTAATAACAAGCAGACATGTCAAGAACCACAATTAGATAAAACAAGGATCATTAAAGCAAACATTTTTACAGCAGGCCGGAGTGAGGGCTTGTAAAATACCGGAAGTGAGAAGCAAGTATTGTCCCCTATGCCATAATCGCCATAAAAATATACTTTATATTACAACATAAGAGGGAAAACATTTTAGAGAAACTTTTGTGCATTTGGATGATGGCGAAAGAAGTACAACTTAAACAAAGTGTAAGTACACTTACTTGTATACTCAACCATAAAAAAATAAAATAAATTAAACATAAACATGGGCTTCAACCTGAAATAATATCACTGATTACATTAAAGCTAATCAACTTAATTTTTTATCTTTAAACTTTTAACTATTTTAACAAACTCTTTTTCCGACAACGATGGGTACTAACGCTAGTGTTAATAATGAAATAATTACTATTAACAGCAAAGTATCAATAGCAAAACACAACACATGTTACATTCTCATTAGGAGCTGGGCCGTCTAAAGGTCTGATCATAGAATCAACTCTTATATATACTTTATACTTCTTATTGTGTATATATACTCCAATCCTCTAAATATCCTTTTTTTTTTTATTCTATAAACTTGTAATGCCTGGTCTTATCTGGCCTACACGTCAATTCATCTATTGCACTGAAGAATGTGAGCCCTTGCATTGAAGTAAGTGTGGATCAAATAGACAGGAATTATACCAAGCTTTGAATTTCTGACTGTCAATACAACGCCCAAGGGAAGAAACGATAGACTGCATCTATGACAGCATGCTGTTTTCTATCACTGACAATGCACAGACTTGGTGACATTTACAGATATGATTAATATAATTCCAGGACAGGCAGTCTTAAAATCCTAATAACAGCTCAATTTATATAGATGGATTCTATGATCAAAAGAAAGGTTAGGTCAGCTTAGCTGTCTTCAGGCGGATAATCCTATTGATCTGTCTATTTAGAATAAAGCCAGGAGGCACTGGAGAAGCTTAAGCATTAGCATGTTTATCTTGTGTATTCCCCCCAACATGCTAAAGGGAGGATAATCTTTTTTGATTCTGTCTCACAATTATTAAAATGTCACTTTGGTTGCTTTCCCCGATTTCATTCTTTAAGGGCTGGAATGAAATATAGACATAGTTGTTTGTCAGTTATTGTAGAATAAGTTTATCACCAATAAAGGCAGTGCATGGTGAAATTGAGACTTTATTTGCATCACCATTTTCTTTTCTTTTTTATAATGGTTTACATTATTGTATATTAATAACAAATACACTGAGAATGAGAGATTTATTTTTTATATTCATCGAAGATGCCACCTTTTGTTTGTCTTGGCATTCCCTCTGTCTGTCATCCTCATTGAAGTAGTCACCTTGAATGGTTTTCCAACAATCTTGAAGGAGTTTCCAGAGGTGTTGAGTACTTGTTGGATTCTTTTTCTTCACTTTCTAATGCAACTCATACCAAACCATTTTAATTGCATTTAGACGGGGTAGTCATGGAGGCCAGGTCATCTTGTGCAGCACTCCATCACTCTCTTTCTTGGACAAATAGTTCTTCTTCTTCTTTGTCTTTCCACTGTTCCCTTTCAAGGTTCCCTATCTGCGTCCATCTAACCCTATCCTCTGCCTCCATCTAACCCTATCCTCTGCAACCTCTTCTCTTACACCAACTAACTTCATGTCCTCTCTCACTGCATCCATGATTCTTCTCTTTGGTCTTCCTCTAGATCGCCTGCCTGGCAGTTCCAACCTCAGCATCCTTCTAACCATATTCTAGCCAATATTTTGGACAAATAGCTCTTACATAACCTAAAGGTGTGTTTGGGGTCAGTGTTAGAAACCAAATGCTGGTCCAACTATGTGTTAACCAGATGGGATGGCATGTTGCTGCAAAATACTACAGTGGCCATGCTGGTTTTTTGACTAAGTCACCAACAGTGTCACCGGCAAAGCACTGCCACACCATCACACCTCCTCCTTCTTCATGCTTCACAGTGAGAACCACACATTCAGGAACCATCTGTTTACCATCTCTACATCTAACAAAGGCACAACGGTTAGAATCATACATCTCAAACTGGACTCATCAGACCAAAGCACAGTTTTCCACTGATCTAATGTCCATTCTTTGTATTTCTTGACTCTTCTGCTTATTGTTCTTCAGAAGTAATGGTTTTCTTGCCAGTATTCGACCGTGAAGGCCTGACTCTCACAGTTTTCTCTAAACAGTGGATGTTAAAATAAGTCTGCCGCTTGAACTATCAGAAGCATTTATGTGGGCTCGAATATAATGCACTATAAAGTGGCTGTTTCTGAGGCTGCTCATCCTAATAAACTTATCCTCCTTCTGGGACGGTCCTCATGAGAGCCATTACCGTGATTCCTTTTGATGGTTTTGTTGAATACACTTGGGGATACTGTATGTTCAATGTTCTTGGGATTTTTTTGGATTTAAGAGGGTATCAAGCTGTCATCAAAGCTAAATGTAGCTAATTTGAAAAAATCTAAATTATAAAAAAATATTTAAAGTTGTTTAACACTTTGTTTACTACATAATTCCATAGTTTGGATGTCTTCTGTATTGTAAAAAACCCTAAAAAAGAGAACTTTGCATTTTATAATTTTCAACTGCAATGTGACAGTCAGGAATTTGTGAATTCATAGAAATCGTAGGATTTACTTTGCATGTTTGTTGCCCTTTATATCATGTTAAGTCAGTAAATTCTGATTTAACTATTAATAAAATGTATTTTAACACTATATTGTGAATTAATGTGGGTTTTAATGTTGATTAATGTGCTTGATGGTTTTGGTGATAAATTATTAACAAAATATATATTTTATTTATACTTATATATATATTATTGATGATATTAAGTTAACATTATAATATGGATGAATTTTTGTTAAATACTGTACTTTAATACATAATTAAAATCAATGTACTGTAAATGTGCACCATTTTAATGTATGGTTTAAATGCATGTTTTTCAGTGATGGCATGTTGGATTCTCTTAGTTTGAAATAAATAATATACTGTAACTATATAAAGTGTTAAAAAAATTATTTATTAGCAATCAACACTTTAATTTGTTTAAGAGAAGAAAAATCATGAAAAGTTCATGTTCATTGACAAAGTACCAATTTGTAGGATATAACTTTTCAACCCGAACTTCTTCACTTCTTTAGCTACTTCACTTGAGTCTGTAATTGGTTTCAACCAGATTCCCTGTGGAGCTTTCTGGCATGCTTTCAGTCTAATGGGCCTTTTTAAAGTAGCAATATCTTTCCAAAGTTACAAAACTGGTATTTATGGCATTTACTCAGATCATATCAGACCAACCTTAGTTACATTTCAGTTTGTTAACTTCCAGAAATATTAAAATGTTTCCAGGATTAGAATCTACTACATGTCAGGAATAAGTGTAGGCAAGGATGCAGGTGCAGACTCCACCTTAGCATGCACTGTAACCCAACCAAAATAAACAAGAATAAAATAAGGGCTGGAATCCTGAACATGAAAAGTTGTAGACAAAATACACAATTCCCATACTTGTTTAACACCAGAGATACTGCAAGTAAAAGTAGAAGTTCTTCATTTACATTTCTACTTGTGAAAAATTTTGGAGAGTGCCCACCTTCAAATTTACTCAAGTACTAAATGTACTAAACTTACTGTATTATTCCACTGTAGCCTTAAATCATCTAATGCAATATCATGCGCAAAGCTAATGCAGTAGAAAGTAAATATGTTTGTGCTAGGATGTAGTGAAGTAACAGTAAAAATTATCCACAAATACAACTACTTAAGTAAAGTATAGATACATGAAAACAAAGAAAGTAATTGTATTTAGTTATATTCCATCTCAAAACAAGAACTGTGATAACTAATTATAAACCTAGGACAGGCATTAACCAATTAAGAGAAAACCAGAAAACAGGAATACATCTTGAAGATTATAAGATTCTCAGTCATCCAGTGGAGGTTATCTGGTCTCGCTGACACACCTCAGCTCCCAGATACAGAAAACAGAAATGTAAATACAAAGGCATGTAATTGTGAGTGTGACACCCAATAGAGTCCAGCATGTCAGTGGATTTTTATAATAATGCTTCTAATAAGACTTTTTTTAGTATGAACAGGAAACTATTTTTTGAAAACCCTAAACAACATGAATTGGCTGTGTAAAACACATTTGTTGTGACTTTTGTGGCATTTTTTTTTCTTTTTTTTTTAGGTTTTAAATTGTGCTCAGTAATGACGCAAGTTTATAATATCAGTCTACCAGGGAAATGTGCTTCAACGTGGAGACTTTAATTGTGTAGACCAATAGTCCAACTGTTATGTCCAAAGTCCAGGTCAGACTAAACTGCAATAACCTTAAGTCAATGATAAACAGAAGAACAAATGAGCTAATGCACCTCTGGCTTGCCTTAGCTTTAAATATTATAAACGGTAGTATCAGAGGGGATTCGTGCATGGCTCTGGATGCCACTGTAGTTGGCCATATGATCTCTGTTATTCACCCCGCCTTCACCAGGGCTTCTACTGTCAGGCAGCAAACTACTACTTTGTATTTTCGTATGTCTGAAATAGATTTTTAAAAAAATCCCAAACATACACCAAAGGAAGTCAAGTAATCCCTACACGTTCATGTTGGGTCAGAATTCAGCATCTATATTTAAGAAAAGAAGTGCTTTTATTAACACTCAGTTAGAGGAAAACATAAAAACATTGATCTTACCATTAAGCAAAATCAACAGCATCTTAGAAAAAAAAAGTCTTAAGAAAACTGTCAAGTAAAGAACACTGTGTACCAGAAGATCAAGATATGAAGAAAATTTACTGTGAAACTGTGAAGTATAAATGCTTATTGCACATCAAAGGAAAAGAAAAGCAAAGAAATCAAGCCCAGTGAAGCACGTACAAAGTCCATTCAGAGAATAACTTTATTACTGCAAAATAACAATATATGAAAAAAAGAACACTTTAAATATACACCAAATAACTACTGTATAACATTAACACATATCATTAGCACATTATCATTGATCGTCTATTATATACAGTACCAGTAAATTAGTCTGAGGATCATGGGCATCCAAGGCTCATATTTCCCTGTGGGGACCAAAGTCCAGCTCAAATTGCCAATAAAAGTGCATGCAGGTAATGACAGAAAGGTTTCAGAACACATACTGTAGTGCACCACAGCATGTTACACATGGGACCCAGCAGTCGAAGAGCCCAAGGCCACCCACTGGGCCTCCAAACTCCAGAAATCTTAACTGTGATGTACAACTGATCACCTATAAAAAAAAATAAAAATAAAAAAAAACAGACAAACAAGTCTGATTCATGGAGCTGCCACCCTGTGATCCACAACACCCAAAGGATCTGTTGCCTACATACTGGAGCCAGACACCCCAGCAGACTGTTGTGGATTCATGCAATACTGGACTTAATATTTTACATTGTGCTGTTCTGTATACAATTGAATTGAAATCCTGTATAGAGACGTGAGAATGCAAATGCAGGTAAGAGTGAAGAATCCTCGCAAGCAAATACAAAACAGCATTCAGTTTGTAGTAATAAAAAAAAATAGGGAAGAAGTCATATGATGTGCAAGAAAGGGATAGAAAAAATGGGATAGAAAACTGGTGAATAGTTGTTTTTATGTTCACATTGTGAGTTCATTGAAAGAGGCCTCAGCTCTGTTTCTGGCTCATTTCTTCTCAGGAGTGGCTGCATTCCTCTTTCAGTCCACACTAGAGGTCCTCTGGAGCTCTCAGTCCTTTACTGCTTTAGATTATGGGTAGCTATGGGTAATGTCACCACCAATGTCATGGCCAACAAGCAAGACTGGCCTGTAAACAAATAATTTTTTTTTTTTTTTAAATCACAGTTTAAAGACATAGATTATAAGATATCAATAATATATGCTGTACTTTATACAATTATAATTATGTACCTTTGTGGCTCTTTTTAAAAACATTTTATAAATAGAGAAGTTGGACTGACGGTCTTAAGAGGCACTATTTTCATTTTTTTTGTCCCTTTTCAGTATTTCAAAGTGAAAGCTTTATGTAAAGCTGATTAGGATGTAGACAAAAATAATTCTGCAATGCAATGCAAAAAAAAAAAAAAAAATTCATTAATAACATAATGTTACAACACAAACATCAACGCAGGTAACTGATCCAAATAAATATTAGACAAACATGAGTTTTCACAATGAATCATATTTCACCACAAGGAATTCAGCTTAAAGCTGACACACACCCTTTTACTCGAGCATTATATTAGGAATTATAGCCTAATGATTGAGTTTCTAAATAATGGTTGAGAACCGCATTGGCCCAGTGCAACAAAAGATGTTTTGTCTACAGCAAGCTTAGAGTGCTGAAATACAAGGGCAGCAGTTAAAGCAAAGCTAGAGTGTTCACAATGCACAGGTAACGCCAACTACCTCCAGGGGTGGTCTCAGTTTAGCTCATTTCAGTGGGGTCTGAGTCCTTATGTTTAAAACGTGCTGACTCTGAGTTCGTTTAAGGGGCTGAATGGGACCTAGTGATTTGAGAACATTCACGGCTCATTATACAGTAAAATCCCAAGTTTTGATTAATTATTTTAGATTTTATCCGGTCCGACAGTACAGCGCAAAAAAAAAAATCTTGATTTACCTCTCATATCTTCATCATTTGCTTCCAAAGAGCCTTTCTTGCATTTTTAATGTAGTCTAAGGAAATAGTGCTTCAGGTTTGCTGAACCCTGTACCTTAGCACCTAAAGTTTCTGTACTAGAAACCTGATTTTTACATGAATATTTTTTTGTTTGTTTGGCCACACAGTAACATATGAATCATTCAAGCATAAAAAGCAACATACTGAGGCATTAACCAATGAGAAGCAGGTGCATATGATGACTGATGATCAGGTCGGTGAATGGTACTATATACTGTGATATTGAATGCAGAGTGGTTGAGACAGACAAGAGGGGAAATGAGGTTGCTGCTCTGGTCGTTACATAATCAACCAGCCCTTTAATTGAATCTTTAGGCACTTTGCAATCTGTCACTCCAAAATATGTTGGCATTACTTTAAATTAATCTACATAATAACAGTTAATATGAAAAAAAGAGGGAGGTGGGAGAGGAAGAAGACAAGACAGAAATCATAAAAAAGGGCACATGGCAGCGGCAGTGGCCTAGTAGCCAAATAGAGTCTGTAGCCTGATGATTTTAAAACTTGAAAATATGAAAAATAATAATGAAAATACAGAAAAGTTCATACTTAACACTAGATCATCAATATTTCGAATTCACCCTTGACCAATAGATGAAACACTCTAGACCTCACATGGCTAAAAACCCCAATTAAACTCAACAGCTAGATGTTTGTCAAAAGATATATCACCATTTAAAAGATCAGTTATAGACGCCCAGATTGTATCAGCTGAGCAGAATCTTATGCACATGCTAAAAAATGAAGACGAGAGATGGTGAACTAAAGACATGAAAATAAATAAACATGATTTGTGGCACTGTGAATTAGTGGTTACGACTGTTGCATTAAATCTGTGGGATCTGGGTTCGATTCCTAGCCAGGTTCTGTGTGCATGGAGTTCTGCATGTTCTCTGCATGCTTGGTGGGTTTCCTCTGTTTTCTCTGGTTTCTTCTCTGGTTAGGTTAATTAGCGTTCTTAAATTGCCCGTAGTGTGTGAGCTCTGCCATGGATTGGCACACTGTTCAGGGTCTAGCTAACCACGTGCCCTAAGTTTCCTGGGATAGGCTCCAGGCCCCCTGTATACAGTACAGGATTAAATGGTAGGGATGATGAGTGAGTGAGTGAAATTCATGGACCAAAATGCTGATATGGTCTAGAACGCTGCTCCAAAACAAAATCCCAAACTGATTATGCTTCTGACAGCCTCCCAACTGAAATACTTGAACTGCACACCTGAACTAAACGTCATTTAGCCTTGCTCTAATCTCCCTGACATCGGCAGCCAAAAGCTTATAGCACCAAAGGTTAAAAAGAAATTGGACTCCCAAAAAAAAAAAAACAGGAAGAAGGATTCAAGCGGTGTGTATGGGTTTGTTCTACAGGGTCCTTACACTTTAAACTCTTATATGTTGTGACCTATTGTGATTTACTGCCCGCTTGCACAGCCCACAGAAAGTCACTGTGGCCCTAAAATACAATGTGTGATAGCAGGTCTTTTAACAGACCTTTTGACAGTCGACCATTGTGGTTTAGGATTTCCTCACTCAGCACACACTTATTAGTATTTAAAAACTGTTAAATGAGTATTGACTGACACAGTGTTAGAAGTCCATTGCAACTAGATATATTGAATTCCCTGCATGCTAATACAAAGCTGGCAACTCTCACACATTGAGCGTGAGACACACATAATCACTCATCTTCACATGCTCTCACAGCACACTTGCAATTTCTCACACTTTCATATTCGAAGCAATTGTCTGTGGAAGTTGCACCCAAAATCACTGAGCTCTAGCTTCTTTCTGACGAGTCAGCAATAAACGCTTTTTATTCTATTCTTTTATAACCAATGAATTTATTTTCAGAATCTCACTCCAAGTTGGTAGGTCACGCTAATAGCCTGGCTATCTTACAACAATGAAACATTACTGGATACGTTTGTCTGATCTTGACTTACAGTATATGAGTAAATCTTATCTATTATAAAAGGTTTTGATTACTCTCTATAATTTTGTGCATGTATTAAGACAAAAAAGGCAATGCTGGAACGATAGCAACACCCCTAAGCTCTTGTTTACTCATAGCGCTATTACTGGTTGCTAATTTACCGCTTTCCAGTGTATGCTCCTGCATTATTGACACATGCTTATTGACTCCGTCTTGCTGAAGACAAGTAATCATTTATAGTCATTTTTCTTCCAACCTTTGTGGGTTAAAAGTGCCCTTTCCACTCATTTTGATTAAGTGGCTGATATTTAGTTTAAGCTACTAGCTAAAAGACTAGCTAACACCATATTGAGCGATGCACATGCTAATTAATCCTGCAGATAATTGAATGAGGGGTCATCTGAATACTAGTGTGGCATCATTAGTCATGAGAAAAAAAAATCTATTTAGACTGCTATTAAAGTTTACTTTGGCATTTAAATTGACACTGATTAGCAGATGCCTTTTTAGAGAATGACTTACATAAGTCCTTGGTAGTCTCTGTTCGAAAAAGTATCCTCGTGTTATTTTAGTAAGTCAAGAGAGAGGTTGGTACAGCGAATAAGTGTATGTGTGTTTACATGTTGTACGCCCTACCTGTACGACACTAAATTTACTTGATGTCATGGGGTAATTTTCTACATTACAGGTGGTTTTATTTCCATCTGAATCAGCCAGTTTCTCTTCCATCCGCCTCTCAGAAAATTACAGGCCGAATTACCTCCTGTTTTTCACCAAAGGAGCAGTCGTCTGATAATTTTAGTTCTGGAAGGATACACATGTCTGTGATTTTCTATGCAGATGTTGCCTCATGTTGGAACAAAAAAAAATAAAATATGTTTGCCTGCTGCCACTTCCCTCACTTTTATTTGGTTGCACGCATATCAGTGACCCTGCCCTGACCTTCCCAAGAAGGAAAGTGGTCTCAATCTTTCCTTGGTCTGGGTGATGAAACCTCTATTATACCTGCCACCTGGGAAAGCATTTTTTAAAATGAGAGAGAAAATAAAATGATTGAAAAGCAAGATCCCAAAGTCTGATTCAGTGAGTTATTATACTGCCAGCAAGAGGTATAAAGCTTTACTTTTGCATTTACATTACATATGCTCGACATCCTCATCTTTTACTTTCCCATAAAGCAATAATTACAAGTCAAGCCGGAACTTGAGATTAAACTTCTTATGAATGAAGACATAAAAATGATTGGCATTTAAAGACGATTTGAAGACAGTACAGTGATGAGACTCTTAAAAGCAGTAAAACCATTTGAATGGTGCAAATGTTTCAAAGAAGGCTGTACATCCGTGGATGACAATCCCGGCTGATGTGGCTCGGAGCCCAATGCAATCGTTTCCATGAACATTTAGCAAGTGGAACGCCCAATACCTAAAAATCGACAGATGACTTACTGCTAATTTGAGAAAAAGATGCACGTGTCTGTGGGAACTGTACGCACAATCAATCATGAGCACTATTAGCACATTTGGGAGTTATCGCCCCGTGCCCCATATGACCCTGACCACCACTCCAAGTGATTTCCACATATTTGGGTCATTCTAGGAGTTCCTGGGGGGCCAGCCTTTCAGAATTTTTTCCGTGCAAGGCAATCTGATTTTAGCACTGGCCTACTCAGAAAACCTTCTCCAGGCACAGTGACACACTGGGATAAGTGCATTAGTACTGTATAGCAGGGGATTATACACGGAAATAAAGACGTTATATACAGTACTGTAAAAGAAGAATAAAATTTTTACTCTGATAACTATATTTTTCTTTTTCTGCACAATCAAAAGTCTCAGTTTGCCTCGTTGACCCTAGTAGTTTTCAATCACTGCCAAGTCTATACATATCCAAAGTAAAATGCTGAATAGAGAATGATTATATTTCCTTATTCTGTGCATGAGAAAACACAACCCACTAGAATCGCACTTCTCTGGTAATTTTATTGCTGTCCTGATGTGAGACTATAATCACTCAAGAAATGTATAGGAAAGTATTACAGGCACACACACACACACAATAAAAAGGCTATAGTTGTCTTTTGTCTGATGTGACACCTACAAAAGTTGTAAGTAATATTCAGAAAGGCAATGTATGCTGAAAGTTAAAGTCAAGGAAATACAGTCAATTTTAAAAATCTAATCTTTGTCTGAAAGCATAATAAAAGTCATCTCATTGTAGTGGGTCTCAGTACAAACACAACCTTAGACAATCAATAACATATTACTTTTTCACAGTACCATTATTTATTCAACAAAACTGAAGCCCAAAAGAAAGAAAAACAAGTATCTCACAAGATTCAAGGAATCATTTCCTGTATATATCTATTAGTCTCTCCATATTATACTAAAAGAATTTTAGTCCATTCTTCTTTACAACATTGCTTTAGTTTATTGAGGTCTGGAGTTTGACGAGGTCATTCAAAAATCTTAAATCTTTTATTTTTTAGCCATTCTAATGTAGAATTAAAGTAGATTTAGGTCCCGTCTTGTTGCATTACCCCATTTCATCCAAGCTTTAGCTGTCGAATAGATGGTCTCACTTTTGTCTGTATACAGAGTAGTTTATGGTCAATTCAATGACTGGAAGGTGACCAAGTCCTGTGGCTGCAAAACAAGCTCAAATCATTACTCCTCCACCACCATTCTTGACAGTGGATATAAGGTGTTTCTACTGAAATGCTGTTTGGTAAGGCCGAACAACTCCAGTTTGGTCTCATCTGTCCATAGACATTGTTTTATCCATAAACTAAGGTCTTGTGGTTTGAAGCAGTTTTGCGAACTTCAGCCTTCAGTATTCTTTTAATGTGCTGTTATGGACTTTAACACTGTGATGGATTGGCAAACTGTCCGAGGTGCACCCTGCCCCGTGCCCAAAGTCTCCTAGGATAGGCTCCAGGCCCAATGACCATGAATGCAAGATAAAAAGGTATAGACAATGAGTGTGTGGACTTTAACATATACAGTATCATGCAGCATGAGATGTAGCTTATACTGTAGGTGTTGTTGGATTTTTCTGAGCATTGCATGGTCTGATCTTGGGGTGAATGTGCTGAGACTTCACTCCTGGGAAAAAATGGTACCTGTCTTGAATGCTTTTCGCTTGTGAATAATCTTTTTCATTGTACTGTACAACATTGACCTCCAAATTCTTTGGAAATGTTTATATATATATATATATAAAACTCTTTTCATATTAATGTGCAACAACAATTGCTTCTCTAAGACTGCCAAAAACTTTTGCTTGTATAGACATCTGCACGCCAGCTGATGATCAATTAATCAAGGGCCGATGATTAGCAGCGCCTGACTGCACTTTACCCTTTTAAATCATTTCCAACCAGTAAAAAGGTGATTAATATTGTTATATTAATGCTATGTTCTAATGAACAATCTAAATATTTTTGTAATCAGTAATATAATTACTTTGATATAATTAATACATGTGTCTCAGACTAAGTTCCATGGTTCCTTGGATCCAGTTCCTCCAGCCAGCATTGGAGATTTACTTGCATGAGGGCATTGACTCCAAGGACAACTGGAACATCGTTGCCTAAGAATCTGGATATTAAATTGATCTGTTTGTTATAAAAATTCAAAAAACAACTTTTGTCTGCTTCCATCACAGGTTTGCTATTACACATCAGATGGCTATGTTGGCTCAAAACTACATCGATCACAGATTTGTTGTTAAGTGCACACAAGCACATTTAATTAACATTTTACCCGATTAGGATCCGGTCCAAGGCATACAGCATTTGAACGAATGTACTCACAGCTGTCCAGCAGTTACTCTGAGATTGAAGTTCAGGTGACTCTCTTTTTAGAGCTGGTTCTCCATAGAGCAATTACTACAATATAAGACAAAACGTTTTCTGATCAGTAAATTTTTGCAGAACCTGTTCACTTTCTTATATAGCTACCAGACAGGCATATTGAACGTAAAGGTGTCACCTAGAAATTTCATCCAATTTCATTGTCTGTATTTTATAAATTGAACAACCTCTTACTTCCTAACCTGCCTGCTATAGGCAACTTTTTCTTATAACATTGTGTTTTTACCATATGCGAAATTCACCCAGTGAATACTGTAAGTAGGGCAGAATGCATGGAAGTAGACAAAATTGGGATTACAATTTCTACTACAGGGCTTCTGCCTTGTCGAAAATCAATGATAAAAAGGTAGAGCTATTTAATCTAGTTTCTGCTTTGTAGAAATGTATTGAATCATTATTATCATTATTATTTATTTATTTTTTATTTTTTTACATATATTTCATATTAAGAACTTAACATTCAGCATTAAATCCTTTTTGGTGTCAACAACAGTAATGAAGTTTGACAGACTTGTTAAATGTGTCCATTAATTTTCACTTTCAAGTAATTCTTTGTTAGTGTAAAGAAATTACTTTTAGAGCCTAGTTTACGAATAGACAGTAATATGATTCCAGCCGGTAAATGGAGATTGCTGGGTTACTGGAGATCATGGGCTGAGGATCATGGGAATTGCAGACATGGATGTGACACAATGCATTATTTGCTTATGCTACAGTTTTTGGCCAGTGTTTTCTCTAGAACATTTGGTATTGAGTTGATTCAGATGTGCCAGACAGGAGGAAAATGTAATGCACAAAGATCTTCAAGGGGTGATGCAGAGAAAACTTTTCAATGAAGGCAGTTTTCAGACAGTGAGTCTCAATAAATATGCAATCTCAGCGGATGATTAAGCCACATGATTTACCAGCAATATAATACATGTACCAGATGACATGCATTTAAAAAAATTATAATGACCAGTCGACCATTTTATTTGAGAGACAATAAGATACCTGTAGGTGGGGTCTTTTTTATGCCATCATTATGCCCTTATGATGTCCTTGATGATTTCCAGCATCAGAAAAGCATTTCAGTTAAGACATCCTTACAGTAATTAGCACAGAGACGCACAACTGCTTTGGGATGATCCCTGAACTCCTGGAATAAAATAAAAAGATGTTGTCTGTATGATTGTACTATTATTGTTATATTTATATGATGAAGTGGTAGCTCATCAGTTATAAACCAGTAAGTTATGACTTTAAGTCCCAAAACTGATAAAGATCCAAGGGCCTTAAGCATTGTTGTTATCCTTTAACTAATCGATACAGTATACAATCTACATTTAGTTTTGTCAAATTAGTTTAAGGTAAAAAAAAGTGTTTACATTGATGATGATGTTTTTAACCATCATGCAGCTTTCAGGTTTTTCTCCTATTGGGAGTCTTTGTTTGTGAAATTGAAAAATTACATTATTCTGAAGGCGCTATAACTCCCTTCCAAACAATATAACAAAACAAACAGCATTTATAAAGGAACAAATAGAAAACACACAAAATCAAAATTTTGCTGTGTTTTCATTTATGCATACAAAAAAATAATAA